>NC_042998.1:108142701-108145201 GCF_006345805.1 Octopus sinensis | reverse complement strand
GTCCTCAGCAGTCATGACCCATGTTTCACTACCATGTAGCATGGCTGTTCATACACATGTGTCATACAGTCTACCTTTTACTCTGAGCAAGAGGCCCTTTGTCACTAGCAGAGGTAAGAGCTCTCTGAACTTTGCCCAGGCTATTCTTATTCTAGCAGCTACACTTTCAGTGCAACTATTTAAAAAAAAAAAAGATGGTTAGTCATGGTTGGAATGTTTTCAGTGTACGTTTTTCCAATCAGAACTGATCAGGGGCTAAACAATAACAACAAATAATTACTTTAATAATAGGTGTCACCTTCCATACTTCCTTTACCTTCCACATACTTGAATAAGATTGCAACAGAAACCCAAATGAAATAACATCATACAAATCCATCACCCTCCTGTGCACACCCTCAAACATTCAAAAAAGGCTCGTCCTTGTAATCACTAACCAATGTATTCCCTTCTTCAAATTGCAATTTAAGCTCAAACCACTACATGATTTAATCCTAAATATAGTTTATTTGATCAAAAAGGATAATCAAGGCTGAAGCACTCTTGATCAGTGATCAGTTAGATAAGAGTTGTCCTGGGTCCTAAACAAGAACAGCCTCACCAGTTTCTGAGAATTTCTTTAGACAATTTTAGATAAAATCACGCATCAGTAAATTTCAGTAATCTTTACACCAGTTGAATGCTCTCACTGGACCCAGAGTTCTTTTAACATATTTCCTCTATTGCAGGCATTCAAACAAGATCTCCAGTTTGTAGTTAATTTCCTCCCACCAAACTCAGATTGCTTGGAAAAAGTCAAGGGCACTGCTCTTCTTTATATGACCAAACCTCCACATTTAAAAAGAAAAAAGAGCAAAGAAATAAGTACATAAAGCTTCATATCTTCAGCATTTGCCTATGAAGTAGTGATAAACCATTTTCAGATAGATACAAAGATATGCTTTAAAGCAAATACAACACTAGAGTGCTAGCACCCAGTCCACACTGTTAAGAAGTTGGTGTTCAAAAGGGTATCCAGCTGTAGAAATCTTGCCAAAACAGTCACACAAGTCTGGTGTAGGCTTCGGTCTGGCTGGCTCATGTGGAACCATCCCACCCATGCTAGTATGGCAGGCCAACATTAAACGATGATGATGATATATATATATATATATATATACACACACATACATACATATATATATAATCCTATATATTTATATATATATATATGGACTGGCTCCTGTGCAGGTGACACATAAAAAACACCATTTGAGCATGACTGGCCCTTGAGCCAGTGGCACGTAAAAGCACCCACTACACTCTTGGAGTAGTTGCCGTTAAGAAGGGTATCCAGCTGTAGAAACTGCCAAATCATATTGAGCTTGGTGCAGCCATCGGGCTTGCCAGTTCTCAGTCAAACCATCCAATCAATGCCAACATGGAAAGCAGACGTTAAACCATGATGATGATGATATATATCTCTATATATAAAACTGAAATGCGTTTTTACCGCTTGGATCGCTTTCAAGGCCACTACATCCCGTCGGATTCACTCCAAAATTTACAGGGACATGTAAAATGAGGTGACGATGCCCATGGGCTACTTTAGAAATCCCTATCTTAAAATGTGTCGTTGCTAGGGCCAAAAACCCACTTTGACAAGTCCACTCCCGTTCTTTAATGTATCTGTCTTCCTCAACTCACTCTCGCTATTTCCACTCTTCCCAGCACATTTTCACTCACTCTATTTCATACATTCCCATTACTTTCACTTCCTCAAACGGCCTTCTTTTATGTATCTGTCTGCATTCATAGAGAGAATTATCATCGCCACTGCGATCGCATCCTATTGTCTGCCTGTCAACGCGCCGATCGAGCAAATACAAACAGAACACACCAACGAGCATTCGTGTTCTGGTGATAACGTAGGTTTTTCGTATCTATTACATTTTAACATTTATTTAGAACCCTGCAAATTTTTCATGCTAAATTTTCATTTTTTACTACTTTATTATTTTTTCTTAAATTGATGCTTTTATTAAAATTAATTCTAATTGTCTGGGTCAACAGTTCGTTTCCTCGGAGGATATTGAAATTCCTATTACCCATCAGAGAAATAACTCCAGCAGCTCACAACTATTTCAACAAAGACAAGGTTACCTGCTTACCAGTCGAATTCAGCGTCAAGGCTCACGTATGACAGAGACTCCAACACACACACACACACACATATATACATATATATATATATAATGTGTGCATTATGTGGTCGGTTGAACTGAAAATATGCAGACCTATGTTAAAAGTGCTGGCAAGTTTGCATGACAACTATTTTTTTTTCCTCAAATGAAAGGCGTGACCTCTAGGACAAAATTCCTCATCTTATAAAATGTGGCCCCAGTACACCCGAATGAAATCGGGTTATATTAACCAAAATGTGAAAAGGGGTCTAAATGGGGCTGGAAGGGGATTAAAATTTAAAGGAGCGGGTGTTTAGGAATTCTCTGTTACATCAAGC
>NC_042998.1:108055201-108137701 GCF_006345805.1 Octopus sinensis | reverse complement strand
GAAGTCCCGTGTGTGTGTTTGATGGGGTGTGGGAGACAGACAGTATGTTGTGTAAGTGAAGTGCTTCTGTTAGTGTGTGCGAAGAGACAGAGAGAGTACTGTGTGAAAGAGAGAGATAACTGAAATTTTTTACTCGGTGTATGTGTATATGTATGTATACATGTATGTGTGTGTGTGTATGTATCTATGTATGTGTGTGTGTAAGTATGTGTGTGTGTATGTATGTATGTATGTATGTTTGGCCAATTCAGTGTTTACATTTTTTACGGAAATCGACAGAAACATGTGCTACGACAACCGAAACATCGCCGAGTCAACTGCTACAAAGGTAAAGGTGACACTTTAGATACAAATAATTACATAGGTATCAAGTGGTTGGATCAGGTAATGAAGGTCACAGAGAGGGTCATTGTCCCAACTAATTAGGGAGAGAGTCAGTTTAGATGAGATGCAGTTTGGGTTCATGCCAGGGAAAAGCATGACTGATGCTATATTTCTGGTAAGACAGCTGCAGGAGAAATACCTAGCCAAAGATAAACCTCTGTACCTGGCTTTCAGTGATATGGAGAAAGCTTTTGACACGGTCCCCCAATCCCTTATCTGGTGGTCAATGAGGAAACTAGGGCTAGATGAATGGTTAGTGAGAGCTGTGCAAGCCATGTACAGGGACGCTGTCAGTAAAGTGAGGTTTGGCAACAAGTACAGTGAAGAATTCCAGGTAGAGGTAGGAGTCCACCAAGGTTCAGCCCTCAGCCCCCTCCTATTTATCATAGTCCTCCAGGCAACAACAGAGGAATTCAAGACAGGATGCCCCTGGGAGCTCCTCTATGCTGATGACCTTGCTCTAATTGCTGAGTTACTATCAGAACTAGAGGAAAAGTTTCAAGTGTGGAAACAAGGATTAGAATCAAAGGGCCTTAGAGTCAACCTAGCTAAAACCAAAGTCCTAATAAGTAGGAAGGCAGGCTAACCACAAATCCCTTCAGGTAGTTGGCCCTGCTCGATCTGTAGAAAAGGAGTAGGTAGAACCTCTATAAGATGTACCCAGTGTAAGCTATGGACATATAAGAAGTGCAACAATATCAAAGGAAGGCTAACTGGGAAGATAGTTTTTGTATGTGGCAGATGCTCAGGAGCAATAAACACTGAAAATGTACAGAGAACAACTTTCGCCACATTCCACGGAGAAAAACTAGAAGTAGTTGATAGCTTCCGTTACCTAGGTGACCAGTCAGTAGCGGGGGAGGGTACGCTGAAAGTGTAGCTGCTAGAATAAGAATAGCCTGGGCAAAGTTCAGAGAGCTCTTACCTCTGCTGGCGACAAAGGGACTCTCACTCGGAATAAAGGTAGACTGTATGACGCATGTGTATGAACAGCCATGCTACATGGCAGTGAAACATGGACCGTTACTGCTGAGGACATGTGTAAGCTCACAAGGAATGAAGCCAGTATGCTCCGATGGATGTGTAATGTCAGTGTGCATACTTGAGAGAAAAGTTGAACCTAAGAAGCATCAGATGTGGTATGCAAGAGAGACTACTGTGCTGATATGGCCATGTGGCGAGAATGGATGTGTATAGCTGTGTGAAAAAGAGCCACACCCTAGCGATTGAGGGAACCTGTGGAAGAGGTAGACCCAGGAAGACCTGGGATGAGGTAGTGAAGCATGACCTTCGAACATTGGGCCTCACCGAGGCAATGACTAGTAACTGGGACCTTTGGAAATATGTTGTGCTTGAGAAGACTTGGTAAGCCAAGTGTCACCATAACCTCATGGCTTATGCCAGGGGTGTAATCAGCCCACTTAGGCGTACCTAAACTCTGCTCGTGAAGACCTGTTGAGGCAAGTGAAACTGAAATCAAATTCAATGACTGGCATCCGTGCTAGTGGAGCGCTAAGAGTACCATCCGAGTGTGATAGTTACCTGTGTCGCCTTACTGGCACTTGTGCTGGTGGCATGTGAAAAAACATTCAAGTGAGGTCTTTGCCAGTGCCACTGGACTGGCTCCTGTGCAGGTGGTACATAAAAAGCACCATTTGAGTGTGGCCCTTGCCAGTACCGCCTGACTGGCCCTCGTGCTGGTGGCACATAAAAGCACCTACTTCACTCTCGGAGTGGTTAGCATTAGGAAGGGCATCCAGCTGTTGAAACACTGCCACATCAGATTGGAGCCTGGTGCAGTCATCTGGTTCGCCAGACCTCAGTCAAATCGTCCAACCCATGCTAGCATGGAACGCAGATGTTAAACGATGATGATGATGATACTGTTTTATTACATAAGGGCTGGGTCCTTTGATAGAACTGACAATTTATGATAAGTCTCATATATTGTTTGTCCACCAATATTTCATTATTTTTTTAACAAGTATGGTGCCTGTGATTGCTCTATGTTGGTGCATCATTTTATTTTCTGCATGTATTATGAATGTAGTGAGTAGAAAGGGTATGTAATTTGTAGTGTTTTATATGTGGTATGTTGTTGAATGTGAGAGATGATTGTATTTAGTGTTCTCTGGTGTTGCTGGTAATAATCTTGCCCTGTTTCCACCATCTGATATTGTATGAGTTGTTATAGATATTGGTGAGTGTTGTGATTCCTTCAGGTTCTTGGTGTTTCAGGTGCATGTTTGTAACTTTTGTTTGGTTCTGAGGTGTTTAAGTTTTCAGATTTCCCTACTCCTAATGAAAGAAGAGGTCAAAATCAGTATCTATGTAGAAGTGCATATTTTTTCATTTCATGTTCTCCTATCTCTTTCATGTGGTTTTAGCTTGAATTTTGAGAAATGCCTGGTGTTTGTTTAGCATTGCAGAGTGAGTATATTATTTAAGACTGTTAGTGTGGCAGAGTGTGGTATGGCCACTGTTAGTGGTAGTGTTACTGCTAATTACTCTACATAAAGTTTTACTGCTAATTTTGTGGACTCAAATATTTAATATTTTCTGTTTTCCTATGATTTGTTTATGTGCTATTTCCTTTTCTTTAGTTGGTTTAGTGCTGAGTTTATTTTGGTTACATGTAGCTTTGGTATATTGTATTTAAGTTTGTCTCTGTTTTTTATGATGCTAGTTATTTCTGGAATGTAATTGGGATCATATATTTTTATGTTACCTTTTAAGATATGTTTTTTGAGCTACATCTATAATTATTTTGCTGAATGTATGTGCAGCTGTGTCTCTGTAATTGTGGTGTTATGGAATCCTGAAAACATTGATTCTGTTTCTTGGCGGAACTCATTCCATTGTTCTTTTTTGAAGTTTGTAAAAGTGTTTTTGCATTTTTTTAATTAATGTGCAAGTTAGTAAAGATGATAATTAGTAGGTGGTCTGAAGACAGTTGAGCAATTGTTTACCAAGTGTTTGTGATAGCTTGGTGTGAAAAGCAGGTGGTATCTGAGGAAGAGTTGATTTAAGTTGACTTGATGATATATGTGAGTGTGTTGGTGTGGCTTGCTTAAGATGTAAAAGGAATCTGGTGGTGAGGATATTACATTATCTCTTGTTATCTGTTACTATTTGAAAACCAGGAGGTATTGGTACATAGAAGCCACTGCCAATGATGGTGTTTACGAGATTGTTAAAGTACTGTAGTTGGTTGGAGTGGCCATATATATATATCATCATTTAATGTCCATTTTCCATACTGGCATACACACACACACACACAATGTAATTGGGATCATATATTCCAGGTACCAACACTGTTACAGGTGGTTGAACCCATGTGTACAAGTGGAAGAAAAAGGAAGAACACAGAATTCCTACAGATAGATGCCAAAAAGAAAAATATATTAAGTTGGGGGGAATAAAAGGCAGAAGGGGAGAATAAAGTAAAATAAATTTACTTGCTTCCCAAAGAACTAAAAGGGGAAATGTTGTAGTGAAAATAGTACTCTCCTTCCTCCATGACAAAGTGGTATGATACAGCCACTATAAAGTCAGACAGTCAGTCGCTGTAAGAAGTCAGTACTAGTAGCGTGGTTGTACGAATTCTCAGTTGGAGTCAGTGTCAGTTACATGTTATATACAAATTCAAGTTACTGTCAAGGTATATGTTTCAAGTCCAGCCATAGCATAATAGACAAGTCAAAGATAATAAGACATGGAATACTGCCACAACATAATAGTGGCAACAAAAATATTACAGTGCAGCTAATAACATACAAGTGGACAAGGATTCACTTTATAACAATATATATATACTAGACTACTCATGACCCATTGAGTCACCAATAATTAAAGGTTCCAGGAAAGTCTGAGTTCCCCAACAATGGAGTTTTGTTTTGTGGGTTTTCTTTTCTTTTCCAGGTTATTTTGCGTGCTTTCAATGATTTAACATCGAAATCACTCAAAAACGGCTCCTTTCCCCAGAAAAGGAGAGATTTGGCTGTTATTTCTTGCATGCCCCGTAACAGGTATTTTGGGTCCTTTATTGCAAGTAGCTGTTACATGGTAACATGGCGTGCTAGAAATAACAGCCAAATCTTTGGCAGTAAGATACGTTGAATGCACTCAAAAGCAACCTATGGAAAAAAGCTGTTTCACACTAAGGTTACAAACTATTTACCATATTTTTAAAGTCATTTTCACTTAAAAATATTTTGAGCATGGATGTTACTGGCACTCTGTCAGTTATGACAAGAATTCCAGTTGATCCGATCAGTGGCACAGCCTCCTCATGAAAATAATGTGCAACTGGCTGAGCACTCCACAGATATGCATACCTTTAGCATAGTTCTCAGGAAGATGCAGAGTGACACAGTATGTGTCAAGGATGGCCCTTTGAATTACAGGCACAACTCATCTTTGCCAGCTGAGTGAACTGGAGCAATGCCTAATTCGTTAGAACCTGCACTGCATTCATTGCAGTGAATCCAGGCCATACTGGTCATACTGAATTGCCAAATAACCAAAAAGTTCTTTTTTTGAGAACCTTTGCTATGATGGTGTCAGACCATTGCAAGTTTCAGAGTTTATTTCCTTTTATCTGTAACAATTATAGTGAAAGGATGTGGCTTAGTGGTTAGGGTATTCAGCTCATGATTGTAAGGTCATGAGTTCAATTCCTAGCAGCATGTTGTGTCATAGAGCAAGACACTTTATTTTACATTGTATGGATCTCGACAATTGCATACAATTAAAGTGGATAGAACTTGTGGAAATTGCTACTACCTCTGAGATCTGCACCCACGGTCTGCTTCACCCAGAATGAAGTATTGAAGTTTGATCTCAAGACACTGACCCTTACTAAGGAGATGACAAAGTACTGAGATATCTTGCACTTTGCTGTACTCAAGAAGACCTGTCCACTACAGCAGAATTTATACCAATGCTGGTGCCACATTAAAAGCATCCAGTACATTCTGTGGAGTGGTTGGCATTAGGAAGGGCATCTGGCCATACAAACCATGCCAGAACAGACAATGGAGGCAAGTACAGCTCCTAGCCTTACTAGTTCCAGTCAAACTATGCAACCCAACCCAACATGGAAAATGAATGTTAAATGATGATTAAGATGATGATATATATATATATATATATATATATATATATATATATATATATATACACACACACCACACACATATGTATATATAAATATACTGCTTTATTTTACTGAACCCTCATTTGTCATTCACGACGAGAGAATCCAACATGTGTGTGTGTGTGTGTTGTTTATAGTGTCAGGTATGGCTATGTATTTGAAAAGTTTGCTTCCCAGCCATATGGTTATGTGTTCAGTCCCACCACATGGCACCTTTGGATAAGTGCCTTCTATTATAGTCCTGGATCACCCGAAGCCTTGTGAGTAGATTTGGTGGATGGGAACTAAAAAAAAAAACCCATCATATTTCTATGTATGTCCTCCCATCTTGACACTACATATTAATTATAAACAAGCCTAACTATCATACAAATGGTGTCATTCATTTCTAGTCTCCAATGAAACATGTCTGGCCATGGGGAAATATTATATTGCTTAGAAGCTGGCAAAGGTTGGCAACAGAAAGGATATCCAGCTCAGTGAATTCCATCTGACCTATGCAAGCATAAAAAAAGTGGACATTAAAATGGTGATGATGAATGTATATCATACTAATGTACTTCCTGTTATTAGTTTTGTTGTTCTGAACGCAGCGATTTCTTGTGTACTATTATTTACTATTATTAGTATTATTTGCTATTAGTTTATGAACACCAGTTTTGATATTTCTATTGTGAATGCAAGTTTTATGTATAAAACCAGCCTTTTTACAAAAAGGTCATCCTGTCCACTTTTGGCTTGATTTGGAAAAGTGGTGTTCAGTATTTCAGTAAAATACAAATGTTATGATTGATTGATTCTAGTTTCAGCTCATGAGCTGTGGCCATGCTGGGGCACCGCCATTATCAGAATAATTTCTTCATAAATGTTTTGATTAATGATGAATACTTCTATGAATAAAGGCATTTTCAATGTTGTTAGGACTGTGTTGCAAAAGGATTTTAGATTTTTGGTATTTACAAAAATTATTTTTATATGTGAAACCTGTAATTTTAAATATATTCTATACAAAACATGATATTGGGAGGTAAGATAACAATACATCCTGTTTTTATCATTGCTGTTGCTGTCAGTGTTACTTTGCCGGTGATTTTATGTATTTTTCAGGATTATTAATTATAAATGTTTTTGTGACATTTGTATTAGTATTTGGAAGACTTTGTAAAACACTTGGTTTTCTACTCATTTTGGACATCACTTTGTGCAGAATTGTAGTTTCTTTCATTCTCCAGTAGCATCTGCACATGCTATGAGAGATATTTCAACATGTCAAATTTATCAATAAGACCATTCTAGCTTCTTCTTTTCTGACTCATTATATTCAGTATTAGTTATCTTAGTGCTGTAGTGAAAATACAATAGCTGATAGCAGACATTTACTACACTGATGCCTCACTTGATAACAAAAGATTTCTCTTTCCCTGCTAAGGGTATACTGTTTGAAATATGTGTAAGAAGTTTATGATACATGTTAGTGAAACATGGAAGTTGAATGTAGAAGATTTGGAGGACTGGAAGAAAATGAGACTAGCATAACCTATTTGTAAGGCAAAACACAAGTAAGCTGAGAGAAAAGTTGGGTATTTACGACATCACCTGATGTGTTTAGAAGAGGTGACTGCACAAAAACGGATATACAAAATCTCTTTATAGAGTACCAGGTGAAAAGAGGTATACATTTTTGACAAAGAGCTCCTTTGAAAGACAAAAGTTTTTGAAGAACAGGTGAGATCAAATCAAATGATGTAGAATGGGTTTTGGCCTCCCTGTACCATAACCAAATTGGTCACCCACTTCTTGAAACATGGCATTCCTTCAACTATGGCAAATACACATACATATAAAGTTATAGTTCTGTACAGAGTGCTCACCTCATGTTTCATCACTGACCAGATCTCAAGATTTTAGGACCCATAGATGATGATGGGACCAACGATGACAACAATAGTGGCTATGACAGCAGTGGTGGTGGTAATAATGATGATGACAATAATTAGGTCCAAGCCAACCATGACTACACTGTCTTTTTCTTTTTATAATAGACTAAATAGGTACTGACTGGTAAGAACCTTGTTTCCCAATCACATGATTCCAGTTCAGTCCCACTATGTGGTACCTTGGGCATGTGTTTTCTGTTATAACCTTGGCCCACCAAAGCCTTTTGAGTGGATTTGGTAGATGAAAACTGAAAGAAGCTTGTTGTGTATATATATATATATGTATATATCTATGTATGTGTTTGTCCCCCACCACCGCTTGACAACTGATGTTGGTGTGTTTATGTCCCCGTACCTTAGTGGTTTGGCAAAAAGAGACTAATAGTATAAGTACCAGGTTTTTTTTTAAATAAGTCCTGGGGTCGATTTGTTCAACTAAAAGCCTTCAAGGTGGTGCCCTAGCATAACCACAGTCAAATGACTGAAATAAGTAAAAGATAAACGATCAACCTCTCTTAAACTACAGCTAACTGTGGTTTAGGAGATTTGGCTACTACTTTTAGCTAGTCAAACAACCATGTAGAAATACTTTCCATGGGTGGTGATGCAGGCATAGTTGTGCAATTAAAATCATTTACTAACCATGTGGTTTTATGTTCAGTCTTACTGCATGACGCTTTGGTCAAGTTTCTTATATTTGTGTATGTGTTAGTGTGAATTGTACTTCCCTCATCTACATGTGTTCATTCACTGATTCTAAACTGTAGCATTTGTTGGTGACATTTGTTTCCAGTTCTCCTCATAAACATGTCTGCTTGTTTGCTGTCAACAGACTGGGAGACTATTGCCTCACTTTGAAACAATTAGGAGTTGGCAATAGAAAGGGCATCTGACTGTAGAAAACTCTGCCCCAACATACTCTCATCTAATCCTTGCAAGCATGGAAGAGTAGATGTTAAAGCAATGATGATGACGATGATGATGATTTGTTTAAGCAATGCCAACATGTCAAAACTGATTTAAATGAATCTTGTTTTTATTGTTGTTGTTATTGTTATGATGATAGTGGTAGAGGAAACCTGAGACTTTGTGTAAGAAATTCACATTAAGCAGAAAGATTTTCTTTTGTTCCATCAAACAAAAAAATATTTCTTTCTATGTTAGGAACTAGCCCATAGCTATTCCACTTCAATGATGAAGACACCTACTCTCTTCATCTTCATCTTGCCAAGGGCTGCAACTATTGAATAGAGAGCATCGTGTTTGTTAATGTGTGTATGTGTGAGGTGAAAGGAGTTATACTGTTTATTTTAAGGGATGACTGACTGCTAGCTGTGATATCTATATATATCAGGAAATTGACTGAATACGTATTGTTTAGTGACATGAATGGCATATATATAATAGTTTGTTGTTGACCTCTTCTTATACTAAAGAAAACTTTTTGTTAAAATCATGTCAGAAAGTTGCATTCTGGAAAGTTTTCAGTATATTGTTTGCATACCTTTCTGTTAATTGCTTCTTTATAAACTCTGTATCAGAATATGTTTGCCTTCTGTTATAATATTTGCTTAAGAAGAATCTAAAAAAAAAATCTAAACCCGAAACTACTTATGTCAAATTATATGTATCAACAATTAGATATAATATTTCATGTTTATTTTTAAATATCAAATAATAACACTCATAATTGTTATGTGATATCTGTTGTTGAAATAAATATAAGTGATAATTGCAGCATGGAAGACACATCTTAGCCATTTAAAAACACACAAAGCCTGTTAACCTCACTTAAACATTTATCATTTGATGTTGCTGATGGCGCAATGAAAATTTTGACACCAAATAATAATCATCTAAGTGACGTTAACAGTCTTTGTGTGTTCTTAAATGGCTAATGTGTGTCTTCCCTGCTGCAATCATTTTAGTTTCTCAACTTCTCAAATCAAATCACTTACCTGGCAAGTTCAAATATAAGCGACTTTCTTATAAATTCAGCCAATGACCAATCATAATTACTAATTAATTCTCATATTGTATGGAAATAGGGACTGTTCAGTCATGCACAAATAAAAACTAGATTACAAGGAAATTGGTGAACATTTGCATTGACAAAATCAAGTAGCAAAATTCATTAAGTCCTGCTCATAATGTTAGAATTCATCTCTCTCAGAACATGAATTTATCTTATTTCATAAATTTAATTAGTACTTTTGTATTTTGGTCCTTATAGTCTGAATTCTTCTAAAATGGCCATTGACTTTGATTCTGCATTGTTCTTAGGGGAATCATAAATGGCAAGTTCCTAAATTTTGAGCCTAAATTAAAATTTAAGAATAAATTTAAGATGCACAAAGTGGTGTGATGTACGATATAATTTGAAGATACTAGTTATAAAGAATGTATTAAACACATTACCTTGTATTTAACCCTTTCAATACTAATCTGCCTGAATGAGACCTTATCTGATTCTGTAACATAGAACTTCTCATTTTAAAGGGTGCATATCTAACTTAAAATTTATCATAATTTTAAAACAAAACTTTTTATCAAATTGTGTTGCACATACAAATTTAATAATGAATAAAACATTATTTGTTTAACTAAACTCTCCTGTATTCTTGATAATTTTCAAAATTAGCTGAAATATATATCCAGTGTATGTCAGTTGAAATATGGTTAGAAAGAGTTAGACAAGTTGGCAACAATTCATTGTTAAACTGTTTTTGATCTTAAACTAAGGTCAAAGAAAATATATATCAGAATGTTGTTCAGTCCTGTGCAAAAAATAATGAAAAGGTTTAAAGGCAGCTTAAAATCATCATCATCATCATCGTCGTCGTCGTCATCGTCATTTAACATCTGCTTTCCATGCTGGCATGGGTTGGATGGTTTGATGGAGTACTGGCAAGCCAGGTGGCTGCACAAGGCTCCAATCTGATCTGGTAAGGTCTCTACAGCTGGATGTGTAGTGGGTGCATTTTATGTGCCACCAGCACAGGGGCTAGTGAGGCAGCACTGGTATTGACCACACTCGAATAGTGCTTTTTACATGCCACCGGCACAGGAGCCAGTCAGGCAGCACTGGCATCAACCACAGTCTAATGGTGCTTTTTACATGCTACTGGCATGGTTGCCTGTCAGGCAACATTGGCATCGGCCACGACTTCACTTTACTCAACAGGTCTTCTCAAGCACAGCATATCTCTAAAGGTCCTCATCCCATATTTTCCTGAGTCTACCTTTCTACAGGTTCCCTCCACTGTTAGGGTGTGACACTTCTTCACGCAGCTGTCCTCAACCATATGCAATCCATGACCATATCAGCACGCAAAGTCATCTCTCTTGCACACCACATCTGATGCTTCTTATGTCCAACTTTTCTCTCAGGGCACTTACACTCTGTTGTGTATGCTCATTGACATTATACATCCAGTGGAGCATACTAGCTTCATTTCTTGCAAGCCTATGTACTCAGCAGTCACAGCCCATATTTCACTACTGTATAGCATGGCTGTTCGCATACATACATCATACAGTCTACCTTTCTCTCTAAACAAGAGGCCCTTTGTTACCAGTAGAGGTAGGAGCTCCTGAACTTTGCCCGGACTATTTTTATTCTAACAGATATGCTCTCAGAGCATCCACCCCTGCTACTGACTTGGTCACCTAGGTAATGGAAGCTATCAATTATTTCTAATTTTTTCCCTTGGTATGTGATGGAATCTCTTTTCTGTACATCTTCGGTGTTTACTGCTCCTGTGCATCTGCCACACAAAAACTATCTTCCTAGTTGTTAAGTTTTGTAAATTGGTGGTGAAGAAGTAATTTCTGCATTATACTGCTGTTGCTGGTAAAGCTCTATTCTTTCATTTTACTTCTATTTTTATTCATGTGCATTATGATCCTTTCCTTTGTTTGTATCCAATTATCTAATTTTCATTTGTTAGGGAAGCGTTTAAGTCCTAAATTAACACAGACAGAAAGATTGGAATATTGGGCCAAGTCAGATGAATTCAGAATTCATTGAAAATAGTTGAGGTTAATTATTGATGGAAGAGACAGTTTCATTGTCTGGACACAAGTGACCAGCTATCTTTCCTTAATTGCTTGTCAGTTCTACAAAATTCTTAGTTTTATGAGAATAACTTCACTTCTCATTTGGAGTCAATCCCAGTTCTCACCAGACAACAATTACTTTACCTTTGTGTGCATGTGTGTGTGTGTGTGTGTGTGTGTGTGTGTTTGAATAAAACAAATTTCATTTTTTTTTAATATAGGAAGTAGATGTTTTTATTATGTGTATGCTTTTCCTTTTCTTCTCTAACTGTGTTTTCCACACATTTTCAAGGGATCCCTTGACAACAATGTAAATTTCATTTGATTAAGGTATCTTTGGCCCAAGGGGCAGCTAGCAGATTACCCCTCATTTGGATAATTACTACTTCCAAGGTTATGCCAGCTATGAATCACATGTAGCCTGGATTTTATGTACACCATTCCCTAATTTTGAATATCTCTTATTATAAAAGGCAGATTTTATCTGCCTCCCTTTGGGAGTTATACAAATCTACAATATAGGATTTCTTCAATTACAATTTACCTAGCAGTTTTAAGAGTACAATGCATCGCGTCATGCCAGGTCCAGTTTTTAAAATTTAAACTCCAATTAAGCAAAATTTACAGAAAACTCACATTCTGGTGTGTGTGTCAAATGCTTTTCTTAGTCTGGTTTACACCACACGCAAACGCACACACACAGTGGGCAACGAATAAAACGAAAGTAATTCACTTACTGTAGTGAGTGATTCTTTCACTCTGCCTCCCACTTCCTCTTTCCACACATACACACGCAAATATATAAATAAAATTGTAAGCTAACGTGCATGTGTGTGAGTGTGTGTGTGTGTGTGTGTGCGCTTGTGTGTGTGTGTGAGGGTGAACATAAGACCAAAGCAGAGAATGTATTCTTTTATTCTTCTGCTTTTTCCAGCCATTGGTCTGTGGCCATGCTGGGGCAATGCCTTGAAGAATTGTAGTTTAATGAATCAACTCCAGTTTTATTTTTGTAAGCATTGTACTTATTCTATCTGTTTCCTTTGTCAAACCACTAGGTGACAGGGGTGTAAACAAACCAACATTCGTTGTCAAGCAGTGGTGGAGGACAATCACAAGCACAGACACGCACACACACACACATACATGCATACACATATACACACATACATACATACATACATACATATATATATATGTGTGTATATATATATTGCAGCGTGGAAGGTGTTTGTAAGCCATTTAAGAAACACACAAAAACCGTTACATTCACTTCAACATTTAAATTTAATTTGCCAAAATATTTTCGGCGCTTTGAGACCGCGACCTGTTCACTGACAAAAATATCGTGCTAACAGGTCGCGGTTTCAAAGCGACGAAAATATTTTGACAAATTAAATTTAAATGTTGAAGTGAATCTTAAGGTTTTTGTGTGTTTCTTAAATGGCTTATAAACACCTTCAACGCTGCAACTGTTTTCGTTCCAGCACACGATCTCAGATCAAGTCACTTGCTATGCAAGTACATCTCTGTAACTATATGTATATTTATATATATATATATATATATATATATATATATGTATATTGGTAAAAACAGTAAGATAACAAAAGAAAGAAAGAGACCTCAATATTATGTAAATAGAGGAAATCTTTATATATAAAAGTGAGGTTGTGTGTCTGTCTCCTACGATTTAGATTCCTAACTACTCCCACATTTTGCGGTGCAGTTTAACCAAAAGCGGGTATCTTATAGTCGTGATTCATATCGAGACCGTCTGGGTATTAGCGCGCGTCTACGATGAGTCTACGATTTAAAAAAAAATTTACCATCAATTTTTCCCATTTTTAATCCATTTTTGACATATATAAGGGAAGTAACTCTCTAAAATTTATTATTAAATCTCAGAACGTAAAAAGCTACAGTAACACCCCTCCCCCTTTGTGGTTAGCCATATTGAGATGGCTATTATACTTTACATCTCTAAAAATGCTTATATAATTATTTCCCTTACAAACCCGAGCAACGCCGGGCGATACTGCTAGTATATATATAAATGGCAAAATGTCTGTGTGTGTGTCCTTTATACAAATCCACAATATTTCAGTTAGAAGGCTCACGCTTTCTATGATCATTCAAAACCGTCCAAGGGTGGTCGTGCACATCTTTACATTTCCCTAGTCACAAACACAGCATTAAAAAAGAGAAAGAAAAAAAATTACATTTACTGAAAATTTTGCTTATGGAAAAAGTTAACATATAGAAGTGTTTTACTGAATAAATTTTAGTGTATGTTGTAGCCAAAAGAGGTTTTGCAGTAAAAGAAAAATCATATTATACTCTGTGTATGTGTGTATATGGATGTATATACATACATATCCATGTGTGTGTGTGTCTTTGTGTTTGTTGCCCAGTACCACTTGACAACTCGTGTTGGTTTGTTTCCATCCCTGCAACTTAGCATTCCAGAAAAAGAGACTGATAGAATAAGCACCAGGCTTATAAAAAATGTATAGTGGGGGCAATATGTTTGACTAAACTCTTCAAAGTGGTGCCCTAGCATGGCTATAGTCCAATATACAGAGTGATTGAAAAGTAACTCCATATGGTACCTCACTATGCTGCAAGATGAGATCTGGTCAGTTATCAGTGCTTAGGAGAATATTGAAGATTTGATTTTCATGCAAATGGCACTCCTCCACATTTTGCTCTTGTTATTCGAGAATGATGGAATTCCTACTTCCCCAGGAGATGGATGGGCCATCGTAGTCCACATGAGTGGCCAGCCAGGAGTCCTGACTTAACACCCTGTGATTTCTTTCTTTGGGGTTGGTTAAAGGAACAAGTTTATCGTACTAAATGAAAGACTTTGGAAGAACTTGAAGGGTGAATACGAGAAGTTATGTCTTCCATCCCACAAGAGTCCCTGGTGAAATCATTTGATGCAATTCCCAGGCAACACAAGAAGCTAGTGGCAACATCTGTGGCCCATCTTGAATTTTAAATTAAACCTTATACTAAATGCTTTCCTCCCATATCCATTTTTTTTTGTAAAAATTACGATTAATAAATAATTTATAAGTATTTTAAAATAAGGAGTTACTTTTCAATCACCCTATATATTATGTAACAGACAGGAATATCACCGTTTATAAATTTATCTTTCAAAGACTTACAAATATATATATTTTTGTTTACTTTTCAAAATGCTTTGCTTTTCTTTTTTATTTATATCATATATCTGATTTTTAACAACTCAGCCCTCTTGACTGTTACATATGGGACATAGTCAAGAGAGAGATCAACCAGCACTTCCATAACACTATACAATCTTTCAAGTTCACCATAACCAGCACTGTATCCAAAATTGATAAAGATCATCTGATTTGGGCATGCCAATGCTTCCAGCCCTGTACTGTTGCAGCAATTGATGCTAACAGTGGATTCATTGAATAGGTGTGATAGAAGGATTCTCAAGGTTATTTGTACTTATTTGTTTTCAAATATACCTTTTCTTCAACAAGCTATGTGTCTTTTTCTAAATTCATACAAATGACCTTAAAAAAAACTGGCCCATCATGTGTACATAATATATATATATATATATGTATATATATCATAGACTCTAACACATTGTGTCTTCGAGCAAGACACTTTATTTTACATTCCTCCAGTCCACTTAGCTGGCAAAAGAGTTATACCAGTAATTCAATGGGCCAGCCTTGTTACATTCTGTCATGCTGAATTCCCCTGAGAACTACATTAAGGGTATACATGTCTGTGGAGTGCTCAGCCACTTGCACACTAATTTCACAAGCAAGCTGTTCTCTTGATTGGATCAACTGGAACCCTCATTGCCGTAACTGACGGAGTAACAGTAGTAGTAGTAGTAGTATATAATACATAGAGGCTCTATTGTGTGATTAAGAAGTTTCTTTGGGGTTCAGTTCTAGTGTGTAGTATTTAAACAAGTATCTTCTATAGCTCAAATATACATATTTTTGATTTATGCCTTCTTGAGTGTGCCAACCCTAAGGGTGTGGGAGGTGTGGGCCATGTGACCCTGGGATGGGGGACAGCAGCATCATGTACCTGAAAAGAAAGCTCGCATTTGGCAGAATTCATAAACAAACAACAGCCTGCATACACTACGCCATCATTTTTATGCACTATATGATCACAACCTTACATAGAAGATAGACCCTAAGTAGGGGTGGGGATGGCATTAAGCCTTTAGAAGTGTTCATGGGAGACAACCGAAGGCTGTCAGAGGATACCGACTTCCAGTACTGGTGGTGGTGGTGGGGGTGAGAGGATAAGAACTTCCAGTATGGGTGGGTGGGGTTAGCGGGCAAGCCACAAAACAGCAATACCAGTGTTAGGAATGGCATGCTAATAGCAGATAGAATTTAAAACTCTTAGAATTTTCGGTCAGCCAGTCTGTGACAAAATTAGAGAAATGAATAATTGATGATGTGACAAAGGTAAATAGATGCATGAATAAGTGACGATAAAGGTATTCATGTGAACTTAAGTTTGTTTTTAAGACGGAAGACAAAAACTATGTTTATAGAACTAAGAGGGGATTATGATCTGCACTGAAATAGAGGTAATAGATGTACCGAGTTGGAAAAAAAATAACAATACCGTTGTTAGGAATGGCATATTAATAGTAGATAGAACTTAAGGCTCTTAGAATTTTCAGTCAGCCAATCTGTGACAAAATTAGAGAAGTGAATAATTGATGATGTGACAAAGGTAAATAGATGCATGCATATATGACTTACACAAGATACCATTAAGCAAACACCTAGAAGTATGCGGAAATGGAAAATTTAAAATTATCCCATTCTACAAATGCTCACAGAATGACCCGGAATACCATAAAGCTATGGAACTGCACTTCATAGAAAAATTTAGCCCAAAATTGAATGACTAAAAAAAGTAAAAGTAGTAAAAAAAATCAATGATGATGTGATACACACAAAAAAGGAAAAAAAAACCTCTTTCTATATCTTTATATACAAATGAAAGAATTCTCCCTTTTCTTTTTTTATATATACAATTATGCATCTTAAACTTCTGGGTATGAGTATAACAAAAAATAATAACTACACCCCTCTGTCAAACCATGTTGAGCCAGTGTGGCAGAGTAGGCTCATCAGACCAGGTCAAATTCATGGCCTCAACATCAGACCATGTTTGGTGGAGAGAACATGCTAAGGCCTTCATCCTGCAGTTGACTGAACACAGGCAACCTAATCCAATCCAATCCATGTATACATAATGGCAGGTAATCCAGTGTAGGGCAATCCAAGAATTAGGTGCTCCAAATCATAGTCGGAAGGACATAGATCTGTATGAGCATGCAATAAAAGACAAATTGGAAATAAAAATAAAGCAAAACAACAAAATACTAAAGGATGCACACAGTGAATATTGACATTCAGTTTGAGATGGAAAAAAAGAGGGTGGGGTGTAGTGTTTTGAGCATGGCTTTTGTTAGAAAGTGGAAAGGTCCAAAAAGAAGGAAAAAATAGTCCAAGAAAAATGTATGTGTAGTTGCGCTTTTCTTGGACTATTTCTTCCTTCTCTCCAGACTTTTCTTTCTGACAAAAAGTTACATTTGTAATGTCACACACCTCCACTTTTTTCCATCTTAAATTAAGCATCAACCTAATTCAGGAAACCTCTGGAAGAAGTCCAACATAATGGGCACTATGGATAACATAGCTGATGTAAACCCCATAACTTTGAGTGGGGTTTGAGAAAATACATAGCTAAACTGTATCAATGACTTTACAAATTTTCCACAAACAGAAAATTTACAACAAATTCATAATTATATTGTGACACTTGAAAATGATATAGGACTTGAAGAAGCCATTGTTATTTATTCCCTGTCATGTTTCTCTTCAAATGTTTTATTTATATATATTGTGTTGTGTATGTTCAGAAATTATTTTCATGCATAAAAGTTGGTTGTGTTGATTTTTTTTCTTCTTGTTGTTTTCCAAAAAGTCTGTTGGAATGCATTCTCACTTTATGACATGAATATAAATGGAAAAATTAATTTTGCATTACAGCAAGATGTTCAGGATCACATTTCTCCTGTAACTCAGAAGATTCCTGCATGTGTATATATATATATATATATATATATATATATGTAGGGGGAGAATTCACCAAAAAAAAACAAAAGACAAAGACAGGTGGTGTACACAGCAAACAGATGTATTAGTTTCATGCTCGGGAATTGAAAAAGTCTTTAATGTTTCAAGCTTATGCTCTTGCACAGAAAGAAGCACAAAAAGAAACAAGGAGATATCGTCGTTTACTGTCTACTTTGCATGCTGGCTTGGGTTGGATGGTTTGACTGACAGCTGGCAAGCCAGAAGGCTACACCAGGCTCCAATCTGATCTGGCAAAGTTTCTATGGCTGGATGACCTACCTAACACCAACCATTCCGAGAGTGTAGTCGGTGCTTTTTACGTGCCACTGGCACAAGGGCCACTCAGGTGGTACTGACATCAAACACGCTTCAGTAGTGCTTTATACGTGCCACTGGCATGGGAACCAGTCAGGCAGCACTGGCAATGATTATGCTCAAATGTTGCTTTTTATGTGCTACTGGCACAGTTGCCAATCATGCAACGACAATGACTTCTCTTGACTCAACAGGTCTTCGTAAGTGCACTTTATTGCCCAATGGGTCTACCTCTTCCACAGGTTCCCTCTACTGCTAGGGTGTGACACTTTTTCACACAGCTGTCCTCATCCATACACAACACATGATCATACCTGTGCAGTTTTCTCTCTTGCATACCACATCTGATGCTTCTTATGTCCAACTTTTCTCTCATGGCACTTACACTCTATCGTGAATGCATACTGACATTACACATCCAGTGGAGCATACTAGCTTCATTCCTTGCAAGCTTATGCATGTCCTCTGCAGTCATGGCCCATGTTTCACTGCCGTGTGGCATGGTTGTTCACACACATACATCATACTGTCTACCTTTTACTCTGAGCGAGAGGCCCTTTGTCACTAGAAGAAGTAGGAGCTTTCTGAACTTTGCCCAGGTTATTCTTATTCTAACAGCTACACTCTCAGAGCATCGATCCCCGCTACTGACTTGGTCACCTAGGTAACGGAAGCTATCAGTCACTTTTATTTTTTTTCCCCTAGCATGTAACGGAAGCTGTTTTCTGCACATTTTCAGTTTTTACCTGAGCATTTGCCACACACAAAAACTATCTTCCCAGTTAGCCTTCCTTTGATATTGTTGCACCTCTTATGTGTCCATAGGTACTGTCAATTCGGATAGCTGGTCCCTCTGTTGGGTCAACATTCGGCAGACTATCTTGCAAACATATTTCTCTCTTATGACATCACAATTCTCTCTCACACACTGTCTTGCAACACAAAACACTTCATGTCTTTGTCCTCACAACGCAGAACATTGGCAAATAAATTTTCTTATCTGTTTCCTCTTTGGCTAAGTAAACCTGTCTCCTAGCTTCCCTTATGGCAATCTGATATAATTCCCTGCTACCTTCATTCTTCCATGCCTGTTTCTTTTCCCTAATGGACCTGTCAGCTACATTGTTCCACAACCGTGTTAAGTTGGGTCGAGAGAGGACTTTACACCATCCACAGATCTGGTCAATAACCTTCAACAGGTTGTCCCATAGGAACCTCCAGTTGTCTTCCACATCATGTGATGCTATATCCTCCTCTTTTCGTCAAAAGCTTCGAGTAATACATCTCTAAATTTCTGTCCATTCACAGGATCCTTAAGCTTCCAGACCCTTCTCCATGTTGTATATATGTGTGTGATCATCATCATCATCATCATTGTTTAACATCCATTTTCCATTCTGGCATGAGTTGGACATAGAGCTGGCCAACTGGAGAGCTGTCCAGGTTCCATTTGTCTGTTCTGGTATGGTTTCTATGGCTGGATGCCCTTCCTCATGCCAACCACTTTACAGAGGATGCTGGGTGCTTTTTACCTGCCACCAGCATAGGTGCATTTATGCAGCACCAGCACAAGTGCATTTTATGTAGCACTGGCACCTGCAAAGGACAAGCATGGATGGCAGTTATTTTACTTAGCTCGATGTGTATTCTCAAGTACAGCAAATCATCACAACTCCCTGTCCCTTGCCATTTCCTCAATGAGGCCCAGTGTCCAAAGATCCTTTCTCAACACTTCATTCCACATCTTCTTGGCTCTACTCCTTCCAAGGTTCCTTCCACAATTAGAGCTTGGCATTTCTTTATGTAGCTGTCCTCAGCCATATGCAAATATATATAAATATGTTTATGTATGTGTGTGTGTGTGTGTGCATGCAAGTATGTATATGTACACACACACACACACACATATATATATAGATGGATGTAATGTATACATGTGTGTGGTGGGATGTAGCTAAAGAAAGGACGGAGAAAATTCAGAGAGCTTTTATCTCTGTTCCCAACCAAAGGTCTCTCTCTCCGAGTGAAATGCATATATGTGAACAGCAATGCTACATGGTAGTGAAACATGTGCCCTGAATGCAGGAAACATGTGAAGGCTAGAGAAGAATGAAGCTAGTATACTCTGCTAGATGTGCAATGTAAGTGTACATGTGCAACAGAGTGCTAGCATACTGGGAGAGAAGTTAGACATTAGAGGAATTAGTTGGTGCATACAAAAGAGAAGGCTGCACTAGTTGGGTCATGTGATGAGAATGGATGCCAACAGCTCCAAAAAGAAGTGCCAACCACTTGAATTGGATAGAACTCATGGAAGAGGGAGACTCAGGAAGATATGGGATGAAGAACTGAAGGATGACCTCAGGATGCTGAACCTTTCAGTAGAGGTCACAAAGATCTAGATATCTGGAATTTGCTGTACTCATGAAGACTCATCCTCCACAGCAGAAGTGTTAAGGCTGCTCCCTCTGATGAAGAGGATTGGCCTACAAGAGTCCTGTACCAGTGCCATGTAAAAAGCACTTATGCCAGCACCATGTAAAAATGTACATGCTGGTGCCTTATTAAAAGCACCCAGCACACTCTGTAAAGTGATTGGTCTTAGGAAATGCATCCAGTCATAGAAACCAAACCAAATCAGACTGGAACCTGGTGCAGCTCTCCAGCACCAGTTCTAGTCCAATCCATTCCAACATGGAAAATAGAGAATAAAGGATGATGATGATGATGGTGTATGTGTATATGCATATGTGTATTTATACATATGTATGAATTTGCATATGCATGTACGAATATGTGTATATATACAGGGTGCGATGGGTAAATTGTCACCATTTTATATTTTTAATTTCGTGCATGTGCATTGTTTGTTTATGATTTTGTTGACTACAGAGTATAGTAGGATCAGTTGACCACCGTCTGTGAGAAAAACAACACATGACGAAATTCACTCTGCCAGAAATTTGCAGTTGATATGCGGTACTGCTTGGTATTCATGCTGGAAGCTCCAATACAAACAGATGGTGAACACACAGAACAACTGTTGGTTTGCTGTGTCCCCAAAGCATGTACCAAGAGTGATAAAAACCACACATCCAGTCAACATCATGGTGTTTGGAGTGATCACTAGTGATGGCAATGATATGCCCCCATTCATCTTCCCACATGGCCTCAGACTCAACACAAAGGCCTACATCAAGTGCTTGCAGGATGTAGTGCTGCCCTGGGTTGAGAGGGTGGCATCTGGAAGTGACCACTAGTGATGGCGATGTTATGCCTCTATTCATTTTACCACATGGCCTCAGACTCAACACAGAAGCCTACATCAGGTACCTGGAGGAGATACTAGCCCTGGGTTGAGAGGATAGCAACAAGAATCTGCACAAGCAAGACAACCCACTCATGGCTGTCAGACAATTTTTGTGACTACATCATCCCTAACATCTGACCACCTAACTCCCCAGACTGGAACCTCCTTGATTATTATGTGTGGGGCACAGTTGAGTGAGAGACCAACAAAACTCCTTGTAATACCAAAGATGAACTAAAGGCAAGGATTATGGCAGCATTCACCAACTTAAGCAAGAGACCGTCCAGAAGTATACAGGAGTTTCTGAAGTCGTCTGGAGGCCATGGTTGAAGCCAATGGTGATTTTATTGAATAAATTTATTCTTCAGTATTTCAAGATATTTTTATATAATTTTGCTAAACATATCTGTTAAAATCCAGATGTTAGTGTTATTTCCATTTTTGCGTAATTTAGACGACAATATATTCACTGCACCCTGTACACACACACACATATATATATTTCATCATCATCACCATCATCATCTTTTAATGTTTGTTGTCCGTGCTAGCTATGGTTGGATGGTTTGACCAGGGCTGGCAAGCTAGAAGGCTGCACCAAATTCCAGTCTGATTTGACATGGTTTCTACAGCTAGATACCTTTCCTAATGCCAACCACTACAGGAAGGTAATGAGTGCTTTTACATGTCACCACCATGGGTGCTATTTGTGTGACACTGGTGTCTGCCATGACTGCGTGCCTTGACGGGTCTTCTTCTCATGCACAACATAATGCCAAAGGTCTACGTCATATACCCCCCCATACACACACACACACAAAAACAGAATAAAATGGGAGATTTAGATTAACTTTTTATTGTAACGTCATAATTTCAATAGTCTTTACATGTGTGTTGCTAGTAAATATTTGTATGTTGTGTAGTAATTGCTAGGTAGTCAGTCACGTAATCCCCTAGAAACCCAGCTCTTCGGAAGAAAATAGTAATTTAATCTATTGCTGTTTACCGATCTCAGTTGGTAAGCAGTGCTAAATAAAAACTATATGAAAAATTATTACTTTCTTCTAAAGATTTGAAATCCATCTCCCTTGCAACTACTGCACAACATACTAATATTCACTAGTAAAACATGTAAAGATGTTGTAATTTATGATGTTATAATAAAAAGGTGATATAAATTTATTATTTAATTTTTCTCTTTGATATACACTCTATATTATTGACATGTATATACTACCAAAAGAAAATCAGAGGATAAAATTTTTCTAATATTTGATTAGAATTTGAAAACATATGGATTTTCATAGAGTTCTAAGCATTGGCTAACCATTATGCTATCTCATTTGAATCTGCAATTTATGAATAAATATATATATATATATATATATATTAAATGCTGCATGTACACGTTTGTTTGTGTGGATGTATGTGTCAACCAATAATGGAAACTGTTATTGCTCTGGATGTCTTGGGACTAAGCAAAAACAAAAATGATATTTGTAGTGCAGCTATTTGGCAGAATCAGTTGTGCACTGAAGCTAAATATCATAATACCTTCTTTGTACACTCTTGTGTGTTCCAAGCTGAAATTTACTATAATAAGCTTCATTGTGTATTTATCTGGATGTATATTTGTTTTCTGTCCCACTAAAGTGTAGTAGGAAAAAGGGAGACAGAAGAAAGAGAATAAACAATGAAGGAAAGATAGGGGAGGGGTGGTGATGAGAAAGAGGAGAAAGAGAATTATAAGGTTAGTGATGGTGAAAGTGAGATTAAGAGGAAGTAAAGGAAGAGACACTCATGCTACAATGAGACATTTATGAAAATATACACAAACCCACAAGTCCTAGGCACCTATCATTTGTGCACACAGACACATCTATCAGAGAATGTGTACTAACAAACATATGGAAATAGACACACTTGTACATATGAATATATATTCACAAGATTCATACATATAATAAAACACACCCACACACCTCTCACACTGATTAAGTGCACATGCACAAGCAAATGGAGAAATACAAACTCAACAATAGGAAAACACATATATAGATGTAATATATATAATTTTTGAATGAAAATCTGGATGTATAAGTTTAGTAATCATGAATAGATGATCAGAAACTTATTACATGCAGAAATGAATGTTATATTTTAAATATTTGTACAGTATATGCATTATTTCTTTATCATATGAAATGCAGATATTTTTTATAAGATCTTATACTTTTTGTTTCTGTAGTTTGCTTTCTTTTCTTTTCCTTTTTGTTTTTAAATCATACAGCAACAATCTTCATTCTGATTTATTAAACAAATACTGGATTCTCTTTATATATATATATATAAATAATGTACACACAAATGTGTGTATATGTATGTGACTACAGCTCTAATGTCTCACACAAATTATGCAGCATGAATTCTATTATAAATGCTCCAAAGAATCTGTTTGAAATAATAATACATACTGGCAGAATAACAACAATTCGCATTCATGTATCTTTTTCTGTAATAAATTTTGTTGTATATTTCTTCTGTCCCACTAAATTATCCATCTGTATATCATTTTTACATAAATGTTTATCACATAGTTCAATAGTAGAACTAAGAGACTAAGAAGTTCACAAGTTCAATTCCCATAGGGAGGAAAATATTCTAAGTTGTTTATTGTTTTTATCTTCTGTTATATACTTGTGTGTGTATGTGTGCGCGCGTATGTGTGTGTGTGTGTTTGTGTGTGTGCGCGCACACTAAAAGTAAGAAAAATCTGTGGTTTTACATAGAAGTAATGATCAAGGAAATCTGATTGGAAATACTTCTCAAAAAATGTAACAAAAATTATGCTTAATTAAGCAGAAATATCTAAGATATGTACTGTACAATGTATATATATATATATAATATTTGAAAAATATATTTATGTATGCATGCATGCTTAATACATGAAACTTGTAATATATTTTATACAAGAATTTATTTATATTACCTTAGGAAATATATGCATTGAGCATATATTAAAAAAAATTTGTATATATCACAGTGTATGTTTCACTGTAGCAGCTTTATGTATAGGGCATAATGATATATTCATATTATTTGTATAGAATGCAAACTACATTGCTTATTGTCAGAATATGCTACTTTTGGTAAATGAATTTTAATCATAACCCAGCCTGGCAATATGTGATGTCGTAACAAGTTTATATCAAATATATGGAATGTATGTTATGTTAATTCATGTATTAAATACCAGTTTTAGCTTATTTCTTTTAAAATAACATCATTTTTGATGGTGCAAGTATACTAATAAATTTATACATTCATTCTTTCATAAATTTTTTTTTAAATGTGGTTCTGGTTGTTTCACATAAAATATTTATGAGCTACAACACCTCTATACTAACTATTGTACCAAATAACATAAAATTTATAAGTTTTGTTTTCTCTTTAAAATGTTTGCTTTTATTTCAGAATTATATCCCAGAACCAATAGAGAAAACATTCCCACACAATAAAACGTTCCCAGATATGGCAGACTTATCGGACTCATTCCTAGGAGAGAGTAACAGTGAAGTTTTCCCTGACTGGAATAAATACCAAATACAAGTGAAAGAACTCCAACTCGACTTAGCATCTGAAAGGGGTAAATTTATATCAGAGTATCTTTTGTTTTTTTTGCACAAAAACTTTTCCTATGATAAATATATCTCTTCATGTGTGCTTTCAGGCATACTGATGATGTTGTACTGTACACCACAAGGTTATAGGCTCCAACTACCATTCACGTAATTATATGGAATTCATTAGTTAGGCACATTCATTTGCTTACAAAGGTTTATGTTGTTGAGAAATTCAGCAATACTGATTTAATGGTTATCTAGACTTTTGAAGATTCACAACCTCAACTGATTACTCTAACATTTCGTCAAAATAGAAAATTTCAAACCATGCAATTATAAGAATTTAAACTATCCAATTATAAGAAAATGGGTATAACTTTTTGCTTAATGGTTTAGGAGGAGGACGAGTATTCCAATACCCCTCAGTAACATTCCCAGGCTGATGCAATTGATTTGGTTGATGTTCCGTTTGAACATATGAAGATGGAAATTTCAGAAGGTTGAAAATCTGATTATTGGAAGTGATTAATGCAGGATTTGACATTTAACATGGGGTGGAGAGACTTGTAGATCTGAGTGAAAGTGGTATGTAAGCAGCTAGTTCAATGAAGCTGGAGCTGTTGTGATAGAATAGGCAGAGAACAGACAATACATCTGTGGGTTAGAAGTTTTAATTTGTTGGTAAATGAATTTCTAATTAATCAGGTAATCTTTGTTTAAATGTGGCTTAGGATGTTTGCATACACAGCAGGAAAACAATGTATGTATCTAATGAAAACAAAAACTAAGTCATCATGAAAATTGTATAAAACTGCCTACAACACTATAACAGCTTCCAGACTCAAGAATATATTAAATAAAAAAAAAAGGAAAACAAAATCATCTAAACACGTTCTTCCATATTTCAATAAATTAGCTGATTTAGACAGCATTTCAACTACTTCTCAGAAACCTAAACTGTGTTTGTAATTGCTATAGATGAAACTTCAGCAGCCAATTACAATTGAACTTATTTTACATCTCATCAGAGAATGAACTACTGTTGTTAATATCTTTTACTTCAGCATCAATATAAACAACAAAGCAGCCTCTGTGCAGTTACAACTAGCTTAATCTGTTAGAAATAGCTGCCAAATTTCTTTCAAATGACACCCTACCTACAGTTTAAAATTAGAAAGTCATATTTCATATTTCACTTTCGAGCGTGATCATTACCAACGTCACCTTACTGGCACCTGTGCTGGTGGCATGTGTAAAAGGATTCGAGCGAGGTCGTTGCCAGTACCGCCTGACTGGCCCCCGTGCCGGTGGCACATAAAAAGCACCCACTACACTCGGAGTGGTTGGCGTTAGGAAGGGCATCCAGCCGTAGAAACTCTGCCAAATCAAGATTGGAGCCTGGTGCAACCATCTGGTTCGCCAGCCCTCAGTCAAAATCGTCCAACCCATATTAGCATGAAAAGCAGATGTTAAATGATGATGATGATGATGATGATGATTTCATAGTATAGTTATACATACATTATGTCTGAATAAAATAAAAATATTCCCAGTAGGAACATCTTTTATTATTAATTCTACTGGATTAGAGCTGACCTTGGGCTAAACAATAATAAGAAAAGCCTCATTAGATAATATAGTCCTTGATACATTACTTGAATATAAAGGCAGGATAGTCATAAATAGAATATCATTGATCTGGTGGACAAGGACTGATCTTAAGCTCAAGAACAACAATAATGAAAGATACTTTACATAATACAGAGGTGAATAAACAAAAGAAATCACTGTTTGAGTAGCTTCTCATCATAGGTCTGCTGAATCAGGACTGTCCTGAAATTAAGCAATTATAATTGTTTTGTTTAGTAATCTCACCTAAATAATCATGTAAAAATACTGTTTTATGCTATTTGGATTTACTTTTACCTAATAGGACAACCTTGTCCTATTTAATCTCTTAAATAAGCCTGTATCTCCAAGTCAAGTAAAATAATTTAATAATTAGGGACACTTGTTGGTGTTAGGAAGGGCATCCAGCTGTAGAAACTTTGCCAGATCAGATTGGAGCCTTCTGGCTTGTCAGCCCTCAGTCAAACTCTCCAACCTATGCCAGCATGGAAAGTGGACATTAAATGATGATGATGCTGACTGCCCACTGTCTCTTTAAAATAAGGTTGATGCACTTAATGTTTAATTTTGAACTTCTGAGGGTTGATTACTCTAAGAAAAATAGGAACTAAGAGGATGCACCAAAGAGTTTTAGTTATCTGAAGAAAGACATGGAGAATATTGTGCTTAGGGTTTGGTTTTGGGAAATAAAATACAGTAGGGATGAAAAGAGGAATAAGGAGGGACTTGGACATTGCTGGTAAAGTTTTCTACCTTATCAGTGAACAAAAACTATTTTAGTAGCAATAGAAGAGACAAAAGGACACAGAATGTTGGCAGGTTAGTAATTACCAGTTCACTAATCAATGAGATAACTTTTTAAATGCATATCAATCACTTAAGTATTTTTTTCATAATTTTTTTCCTGCTTCCTCAGCAAATCCTAAAATATTATTATTACCATTTGGCTATAGTATTATCATCATCATTACTCTGTAGCTGTAATCATACTAGCATCATCAAGAACATAATCATATAGCATCATCATAACATGTGGTTGTAGTAGTAGTATTATCATCACAAACATCTCCATGTAGTTGCAGTAATAGTTTTATCATCATCATTATTACCACATTTATTTTTCAATCTATATTCTGTCAACTTGAGTAGGGTCTTACCCTCTCTGCTCTATCTAGTACTCTGATCAGAATTTCTGAATGTTCTCAGTTCTTTCTGCTTGTGTGCAGAGAGAGCAGTCTGCTTCACCATAATGCTCTGTTATTCATATTTACAACATAATTATTATATTAACATCACTCGCTACATAAATCAAAACTGTAAAAATATATCAGACATTTATGGATTTCATATTTGCTCTTGCCTGATACAATTTGCCAATCAGCCAGCTAGCCAGCTAGTCAACCTATAAAGCATTTCATGCTAGTGAGGAGAAATGGATGCTGAAACTATTATTATCATTATTGTTGTTAATAATAATAATGATAAGAAGAAGAAGAAGAATTTTTCTAAAATATCTCATTGTTCAAAATGATAATAATAATAACAATAATATTTTTACTTGCCACAAGTCCTACAAATGAGAGGACATTACAAAAGCAAATTATCAAGTGATGCAACCATGGAAAAATATATATTACCATGATGATATTGAATTATGGCTTAAAAAAAGAAACAACAATACAACATAGAATTATCATCATTCCACATCCACTTTCCATGCAAGCATTGATTGAGCAGGTCATTACAGTCCAAACCATTTCTTACTTGGAATTACTCTTTTCCTAGCTGGGCCTGGGGAGAATATTCTGCTGATTCATTTTATTTTAGCATGGTTTCTATGACTGGTTACTTTTCTTGAAGCTAACCATTTTACAGAGTATATTGTTTATTGTGTAATTTGTTGTGACCCTAGCATTAGATAATTTATCATGTTCTCAACAAGACAAGAGTAAAGGGACTGCTCAAATCTACATTGTCACCACTTATTCACCTACCACTTTATAGAATATACTGGGTGTATTTTATTATGGCACCAGCATTAGTGAAGTTGCCTTATATGCTGCAAAACAAAAAAAATTCTCACTTCTGTATGTTGTCTCCATTTGTTTGGAGCTACATGACCTGTAAAGAAGAGCAGAGGGTAATTATAGAAGATGAACTTGGATGAGAGGGAGAACTAAACATGTGTATGCTAAGAGAGGTAGAACAACTGGGTAACAGTGCAGAAGAGGAAAGAGAAATGGGGGCAACACAGAGCTAGGAAGCGTAATGGAGGAGAGAGAGTAATAGCAGAGGGTGTTGAGAGTGAGACATGTTGGGGTGGCTGCATGTTTGCTATAAAAGAAAGAGAGTGATGGATAGTCATAGAAATTGTTAACTATAAGATACTGTGATGGATGTCATTAAGGATTTAATTGTAGAGAGAGGGAATGGTGGCAAACAGTATAGAAGGGTAATGTTATCTGGTAAGAGAGAGAGCATAGGAAAAGAATAATCAAGGTGGTAATTTTATGAGAGTGTTGGAAGTCAGTAAAAAGGTGACACGAGGAAGGATATTGACAGAAGTGACTAAATGGAATGGGTATATGAGATACCAAAAATTTCAATGCAATCTCTTGTTACTCAGATATCAATAGCAAAGAGACACTAATGGCAGTCACATATTTGCTGGTAAAAGAAAAAGAGAGTAAGTGATGGCTAGAAAAGGAATGAAATAAGATACCCCATCAATCAGCTTAACACCACTACTCTTTTGTTTCAGTCATTTGACTGTAGCCATGCTGGAGCACTGCCTTTAGTCGAGCAAATTAACCCCAGGACTTATTCTTTGTGAGCCTAGTACTTATTCTATCGGTCTCTTTTGCCGAACTGCTAAGTTATGGGGACATAAACACACTACCATCAGTTGTCAAGCGATGTTGGGGTGACAAACACAGACACACAAACATAAACACACACATACATATATACAATGGGCTTCTTTCAGTTTCTGTCTACCAAATCCACTCACAAGGCTTTGGTCAGCTCAAGGCTATAGTAGAAGACAGTTGCCCATGGTTCCACACAGTGGGAATGAACCCGGAACCATGTGGTTGGTAAGCAAGCTACTTACCACACTGCCACTCCTGCGCCTATACTTAGTAACTTGGGTATGCTTAGTAGAATCTAGTCTGTTGAAAACATTTGAACCAAGTTTCAGATTGGAGACCTTATAATGGATCATGATCACTGTCTCCTATTCTGAATAAAAAATTTTAAATGGGGAGACAGCCACCTAAGGTAATTAAGGAACCTCCCAGATCCAGGATTTCTCTGACTCCTGAGGATAAATATCCTCTCTTAGTTGTTATTCCCTTGCCTCCAGGTAAATACTGAAAGTAGACTTATTCAGTTCATTTTTGTTATTTCTCAACTACCTTGTAGCAGATTCACTAAAGAGCAGTACCTCCCACATCGCCATTCCTTCTTTCTTCAAGTGGAACTTGAAGTTGGTGAAGGCTTATCTGAAAGGAAAAGATGTTTTGATCTTCACTCTTGTAAATCTCTTTTGCCATGGCTGCCAGGCAAGGAAAACTATTTTGCCTTTCTCAACCAAAAAGTGACAAGAGAGTGATCATCATGGTGCAATGGGTTGGGCTGATAAAAGAGTTGCATCCTGCATGTGACAAATGTTTAACATTACTCCACAAGTTATTAATGCATGTCCTTGTTTCTTTAGTCATTTTTGCTATGATGGTTGTTATGAGTAGATATTTGTTGTTAGATTAGTTGTTGTGATTGTGGATTTAGTTCTTGTTTTTATTTTTTTTTTTTGTCAGTAATAGTAGTGGTGGTGGGAGATGGTTAACAGGTTATGATATCATTGGTTTTCTTCTTCCTCTTCTATCATAAATTTTTGTCATTGCTTCTTCTTGTCTTCATTGTTTGGTAAAGTTTTTAAAGGCAAAAATGCCAGAGGAGGAAAATAGAATAGTATGTATGCATATGTATTTGTGTCCATTCATTTTCATCTGTATTGATTGTGGTGTTTGTACTGTATGTATCTATTTTTTCAGGTGCAAAGGACACTCACCTGCTATATTTTGTTGGTGATGACATTGGTGTAACCAGTTTCTCATTATGTAGCTGCTTAGGGGTGTTACTGCAGTTGTTGTTACTATTGCTGGCATTGCTGTTACTGTCTTTAATGCTGTTGTCATGTTTGCACTATCAGCAGCATTATGGATTCATATTGTTTTGATGTGCAGGGGGCTCTCAAATGCTTAATGATTCCACATATGTGACACCTGTACCTTCTATCCTTCACTATAATGTAAAGTTGGGTGCTGTTTGGAAGATCTATTGTTTTGGGAATCTTGTCTAAGTTTTCCAGTTGTACTTAGATCAAGACTTCCATGTCTGTTTTGGGACAGGTCTCATGACAGTGCCTCTTCATGTTCACTAGTGTATCTAGTCCTTTTGGAACAGTGCATTCTATCTGCTACCAGGTGTTAATTCTGTTGGCAAATCCAACACCTCAACCTTTACCATTTTCTAGTCCATATGTGTCCAATGATGGTAAATTCATCACTGAGCAGTGCTTTTGACTCTTGAAAAAGATCCAGTCTTTGTAGCACTCTTTACTGTAGCAGTTATTTCATATTACTGCTGGAGCCAGTTAGCAAAATAGATGCTGTAGTTGTGGCATTTCTGGTGATGGATGCAATTGTTTTTTTGTTCTTTTTGCTCATTTTAGCCTCCATAATATCCCTCATTGAGATTGTTCATTTGTTGTTACTGATGATAGAGATGGTGGTGAGAGGTAATAGTGAAGGTGCTACAGAATTTGGTAGTGTTGCAAACACTATCAGGAACAACTAGTGTTGATTATCTCACACTGTATAAGGTTTTCCTTTTTGATCTTGAACTAAATGGGGAATTTTGTTTTAGTGCAAAGCAGAGTTTTCTCCTTTGCTTTTCTCTATAACTCTTCTCCCACCATCCTTTCTATGTAGATACACAATACTAGTTTATAAAATATATTATTTCAAAGACATTTTTGTTATAGCATTAGCAATATCACTTGTGGGGCTGGTAAATTGAATGATCAATCCCCTCTTTTTATGATCACATCAGCAACAAAATACGTAATGACAATGTATAATAAAAAATGCTAAATAGACAAATAATATAAAATCCTTTATAAACACACACCATAATGTCAGATGTGACTTATACTGATAAGATATTTGGAGATAACCTTGACAGAATTTGAATCCAGAATGTAAATGAACATGACATATATCACAAGATATAATATCTATAAGAAAGACAGCTTGCCTTTTACAAGACAGTATAAAATATGAAAGACAAACAGTCTACAATGAGAAGACAGTATAAGATATCTAAGATAGTATAGAATCAGGAGATATGCAAGAAAACCTATTGTTTCTTACATATACAATATGTCAAACACAGAATGATAAGACAGTATAAGTTATGTAAGGCAACTTCCAATTATAAGATAATATATATATAAGAAAAACAACTTGGAGTGATAAGGAATATAAGATTTTTTAAGAAGACAAATAATAGTGATAATGCAATATATGTAAGACAACTAACAGTAGCAAAACACTATAAGGTGTAAAAGAAAAACAACTCATAGTAACATGACAGTATATGTATGAATGTCAGTTATGTAAGATAACTTACAGTGACATTAAAGACAGACAATCTACAGTGACAAGACAGTATATGAATGTAAGAAAGATAATGACAGTATAGTGGATGTAAGAATGACAACCTACAATGATAAGACAGTATAAGTAAGACAACCTATTGTGCCAAGACAGTATAAGATGTGTCAGAAAAACAATGACAATATAATATAAGACAAACATCTACAGTGATAAGACAATTCCAAATATGTAAGACAGACTACATACAGTCACAAATCAGAATAATCTGCTATAGCATTACAATATAAGTTAAGAAAAGCAACTTACATTCACAAAACAGTTTGTAATAGGTAAGACAGGCAGTTTTCAGTGATAAGACAATATAGGATATATAAGAAAGACACCTTACAGTGACAAATCAGTATAGTTAAAACATATAACTTACAAAGTGAAGTTCAAGAAAATAGAATAACCTACAGTAATCAGATAGTATAAAATATGAAAAATAAATCAGTGGCAAGACAGTATACACTATGTCAGGCAAGTGGAATAGTATATGATATGACTGTATATGTCAGACAACCATGACAGTATAAGGTAATATGACAATATATGTAAGAAAGAAAACTTAGAGTGATTAGGTAGTATAAAACATGTAAGATAGTCAACTTACAGTGACAAGAAAGAAAAAGAAAGACAGATTCCTGAATGTTTAGAGATATCAGAAAATGAATACAAATGGATGAGTAAACTTGGAATTGCAAGGAAGAGGTGTCAAACAAAATTACTATCATTATAAGAGGAATAGAAAAGGGCAGGTTAATCATTATTATTAGAAGACGTGAATAAACATTAAATAAATGTCAGAAAAATAGTTAATAAAGAAAATCATGATTGAATCATCATCATCATCACCACCACCATCATCATCACTGTTATTTGCATCTTTATTTTTCTGCAACCAGGTATTTTCAACAGTTATTTGACATTTAGGTCTGGCATCTTGCATTGTTGACCCATTTACATTGAATATTGCTGTGTTGTGTTGCAAAAACACTCTCTTGACTATCGAAGGATCTGCTTCTTCAATATTCCACCACAACCCTTTCCCCCACTCTGTTTTTGCAATTCACATGTTCAATTTTGTTTTTCTCTACAATTACTTCATGCAATGTCATTTTGCTATGATTATTCTAGATTCTTTCATATGAAATCTGGTATCTGCCATCTCAATTATGTTATCAATCAAAAAATCAGAAAAAAAACTTGATTACAGTTATTTATTAATCAAACTTCTCAAAGCCACATAATAAACTTGACTGTTTAATTGTTTATGTTCTATGTGCAATCAGTATTTTTATTTAGTTCCTTCCAACTAAATTTAGTAATAGTAGTAGTGGTAGTAGTAGTTTCAGTAATTACCCATCATACCCAAAAATACCATCAATTCTATGTTGAGGTTATCTATCTGTGAGTGTATCAGTATCTGACTCTGTGTGTGTATGTGTTGGCATGCCTGTATATTTCTTTGTGTGTTCGTATGTTTAACTGTGTGTCTGTATGTGAATTTGATTGTATGTCTCAGTGTATCTGATTGGCACTCTCTGTGTTTATTTGTGTATGTCTGCATTTCTGTCTGTCTGTCTGTATTTGTTTGTTTGATAATTTCTGTGTGTCTGTCTGTCTGTCTGTCTTTGTTTGCTTCTCTATATGTCTTCTTGTATGCTTGTCTGTGTGTGTGTCTGTCTGTCTGTCTGTGTCTATCTGTTTGTCTGTCTTTCTGTGTGTGTGTGCACCTGTCTATCTGTCTTCAAAGGATCCGACCATTACAGTACTCCATCAATTCTATGCTAACTGTCCCTGGCAAAACCTGTGCTCCTCCTTTATAACAATAACAGTTAGTGGGTGACTGAAACCATCCTCTAAGGCAGGTTCTTCCACATCCTACACAGAACCAAAATATCCCAAAGTGGGTGATTGGTTTCTGTGCTGTAGAAGTTCAGGCTAAGAATATATCCACAATACTTGGAGAAAATTACTCAACTCCCAAACTTGGTGGATGTTATTCAGCACCACAGCTGCACTAAGTGAATGTCATCTGAACTGCAGCCAATCCTTTTGATTCCTTGCCAAAAGGATATCTACAGACTTTGAGGATTTGCAGAATTCTCTTTTTCTCTCCATTTCTCAGCCATCGAGATCCTGTAAACTATACATTCATGTAGTAAGCCTCTGTATCGAACTTCACACTGCAAACACTAAGTAAATCTTCTCCAAAACTATTCCTTTCTATTATGGAAACTGTTTACATTGTTCAGATTGGTGTCTGAACTGCAGCTGTTGTTGTACATAGACTATATCACAAAAATAAACCACTGAACTGATTGGTATGAAGTGGTTCAACAACACATTCCATTCTCTGGTCCATAAAGATTGTGTCTCTTCTCTTTACCTTTTCTACTACTGTTACTACAATGGCTTATGCTCCTTGGAGCTAGCTGATCTTGAGCCACCTGAACTTAAGTACTCCTCACTTACTCCTCCCACATTTCATCATTTATAACGTGTCTACTACTTCTCCTCTGGCCAACGCTAACCACTACACCCAGTCCTGCCTCACCAGAATGTCAATGTCTGAAATGCTCACCTGTTAACATGATTTTTCTGCAGCTGTCAACTTGCTGTAGTTCTAGTGGAACATTAAGCGTCTTGAAGGATCGATGAAGTCCATGTGCACAGCTCTTTCCTCCAGACTGAAAAAAACCATCATGGAGTACAGTTTCTTTTTAGGTGCTGGTATGGCTGTGTGGTAAAAAGCTTGGTTCCCAACCATATGATTTTGGACGTGTGCATATAAATATATATGTGTAAATATCATCAGTGGATCTCATATGGCCAAAAAAGAAGCACACTCTAAACATTAGAGCAGCAATGTTATTTATAGGAAATTTATTATATGGCTGGTCATAAAATAACTAATGGTTTTATATCTATAAAGCGCTTAACCTTATAGACAATTCATCAAACGGCATCTCTGTACAGCCCTTATTAACCATTCGTCAATCCTTAGTTTCTGCATCCCCCACCAGGTAAGTGATCGGGAGACCCTACCAAAAGCTTTCTCCAAGTCCACAAAATCTAAGTATAGGAGTTTATCTTTGGCTAGGTATTTCTCCTGCAGTTACTATACCAGGAATATAGCATCAGTGGTGCTTCTACCTGGCACAAAACAGAATTGCATCTCGTCTAAGTAGACTCTCTCCCTAATCAGTTGGGCTATGACCCTTTCTGTGACCTTCACCACCTGATCCAGCACTTTGATACCCCTGTAGTTATCTCTATCTAAAGCATCACCTTTCCCCTTGTAGCAGTTAACTATGGTGCTGCTATGCCAGTCATTAGGTATGACTCCTTGATGAACTACCTGGTTTACAATACAGGTGACTAAGCCATAACTCACACCACCAGATATTTTAAGCATCTCAGCAGCAATTCCTGATGGGCCTGACTTCATACCCTTAATTGCTTTATCTACCAGAGTGCTGTCTATTCAGATAGCTGGTCCCTCTACTGGCTCAACTCCTACTCCTGTTCATTCTCCACATTCAGCAGTCTTTCATAATGGCTTCTCCATAATGGGTTATGCTGAGGGTGGGGGTAGAGGTGGGGTTATGTGGGAGTGGGTGTAAGGGGTGAGGTGGGATGGGACAGATAGTGAAGGTGGGGTTGGATTGTGTAGAAGCAGGGTTACAAGGGAGGGGTGACGATGAAGGGAGAAGGTGGGTAGGGGTGAAGAGAAGTAGGAGTCGGAGCAAGAGAGGAGAGGTGGGTGGGAACAAATAGGTGTGAGAGGAAGAGAGAAGTGGGGTGGAGGGTTATATAAAGAGGGGAGGAGAGTTGAGCCCATGTGGCACAAAGGAGCAAAGAGAGAAGATTAATCCCTGTTCACAGCGAAGATCGTAGTCCGGATGGCCCCTGTGCAAGAACAATCCAAACACAGACAAGTGTTGCAAAGAGTGACCGGTAGAGTGGAAATGGCACGAGACCAAGGTGTCATTGCCGAGTCGGATGTTTTGGAGGTGTTCGGCAAACTGGTCAGCCAAGCGGTGTCCTGGTTGCCCTATGTATAGAGAAGGGCAAAAGGAGCAGGAGATATATGTATATATATGTGTGTGTGTATATATATATATATATATGTGTGTGTATATATATATATATATGTGTGTGTGTGTGTGTGTATACATATATATAAATTTAAGTTTCAGTATATGGATTCAAGTAATCCAGTAGAACTCATTTAAAAAGCGCTTTAGTATATCTTTCTACAAAACATATAGAATATATAGTATAATACAAGAGAAAATGATGAGTATATAAAGTCGTAAATGACAGAGATATAGTTTGATGAAATTTTATTTAACAATAAGAAAATTCTAATATCTCAACAAAATGTTTCGTAACTTAAAAGCATGTAAATAATTTATATTATTATATTTTCTTATTGTTAAATAAAATTCCATCAAAATACTCCTCTGTCATTTATGACTTTATATATTTGTATCTGTACATATATACAATGATGGATGCATATAGAGATTACTATAAAGTGGCTTCCTGCACCAGAAGGAGAAGATTGATAAAACATATATAAATATCTACATAAATATGTATGTGTATGTGTGTTTGGTGGTTGTAAATAATGACTTTGCTGCTCAAGCAGAAAGCATACCAAGCTTCTTGATATGTCTCCACAAGCAGTCTTTGTAAACAAAATGCTAACGTGTTTCTAGTTCTCCACATAACCATGACTGGGCTGTATTGTTGTTGAATTGACTGAGAGATTATTACCTTGGTTAGAAATAGGTTGGGTTTGGCTTTGAGGTACAATCCTCATATTTCATAACAGTGATATATAATATTGAGGAGGGTATCCAGCTATAGGTAATTCTGCTCCAGCCATACACTCATCTAACCCATGCCAGCATAGAAAAGTAAATGTTAAAACAATGGTAATAAATGTATATTTATTCCCCTTCCCTCTCTCCACTTTCTCTCTCTATTCTCATTTAATTTTTCATTTTATTTTCTTTGCCATTTTCTTCTTACCAAACCCAGAGAATGCTTTACAGAGCCGGAGGAAATGGAATAACCTTGTCACAGAAAAGCTAGAATTGACAACAAAAATGAACTATGAAGTAAGCATTTTATGAATTACTTCCCTACTTCTGTCGATCTTTCTCTATCTGAATAATTCTATCTTTGTTTACTGCCTTTATTTCTTGGAGAATTATTGATTTCCTTTTTTCTCTCTCCATTCTTTCTTTCTGTTCTTAATTATGTACCTATATATTTGTGAGTGTGTATGTTTGTGTATATATATAAATATATTTCTATATGTATGTTAATATGTGTGTGCATATGGCATCCAATTGGCATGTTAGACACATCATTATCATCATCATTGTTGTTTAACGTCCGTTTTCCATGCTAGCATGGGTTGGACAATTTGACTGAGGACTGGCAAACCAGATGGCTGCACCAGGCTCCAATCTTGATCTGGCAGAGTTTCTACAGCTGGATGCCCTTCCTAACGCCAACCACTCTGAGAGTGTAGTGATTGCTTTTATGTGCCATCGGTATGAGGGCCAGTCAGGCGGTACTGGCAATGACCTCGCTCGAATGTTTTTTCACATGCCACCGGCACAAGTGCCAGTAAGGCAACACTGGTAACGATCACACTCAAATGGTGCCTTTTACGTGCCACCAGCACAGAAGCCAGTTAGCTGCTCTGCCAAGTACCAGTCCTGGGTGGTGGATTAGTAGAATGATATAGCATCAAATAAGATGCCTTGTAACATGTTTTTCAGCTCTGTGCATCCTAAGTTCAAAATCCATTATCTGTAATTAGAAAGCTTCAGTACATTGAAGCCCAGTAAAAATGAAGCAGGACTGACTCAAGAAATCCTTAAGGAAGTGCACTTCCATGCTATGTGCACTCAAATAAATATTTAAAAAATCAGTGTGTGTGTGTTGTGGAAATTTAAACAAATGTGAATATATTTTGTTATTCTCTTTGTACACAGTAAAATAAAGGAAATACAAAGCATCCTTCTTCTGCCCACTATGAAAGGCTAAACAACTCTATTTTTAACTACTTTAAATTCTTCTTTGGTTTTCTAATACTAACTGTTCATCATCATCATCATCATCATCAAAATCATCGTTTAACGTCCATTTTCCATGCTGGTATGGGTTTGGGCAGTTTGACTGAGGTCTGGAGAGCCAGCGGCTGCACCAGGCTCCAATCTGATCTGACAATGTTTCTACAGCTGGATGCCTTTCCTAACACCAACCACTCTGAGAGTGTAGTGGGTGCTTTTTATGTGCCACTGGCACAGGAGCCAATCAGTGGGTACTGGCATAGCCACGTTCAGATGGTGCCTTTTACGTGCCACTGGCACGAGAGCAAGTCAGGTGGCTCTGGCATCGATCACATTCAGATAATACTATTTGCATGCTACCAGCACAGGAGTCAGTCAGGGCGGTACTGGCATCGGCCATGTTCAGATGATGCATTTTAAGTGCCACCAGAAACCAGTCAGGGGGCACTGGCCACAACTACGAATTTGGTTTTACTTGACTCAACAGGTCTTCTCAAGCATATCATATCGCCCAATGAATCAAGGGTTCTCTTAAATGAGCCGGACTTGCAACACTAGCATCAGCCATGGCTGCGATCATATCTCCAAAGGTCTCAGTCCCTTGTTATTGCCTCTGTGAGACTCAATGTTCAAAGGTCATGCTTCACCACTTCATCTCATGTCTTCCTGGGTCTACCTCTTCCACAGGTTCCTTCCACAGTTATGGTGTGGCACTTCATCACACAGCTGTTCTCATCCATGTGTAACACATGACCATACCAGTGCAGTCGTCTCTCTTGCTCACCACATTTGATGCTTCTTATGTCCAACTTTTATCTCAGGGTGCTCACACTCTGCTACGTATGCACACTGACATTACACATCCAGCAGATCATACTAACTTCATTTCTTGCAAGCCTGCGCATGTCTTCAGCAGTCATGGCCCATGTTCACGCACATGCATCGTACAGTTTACCTTTAATCCTAAGTGAGAGGCCCTTAGTTGCCAGCAGAAATATTTACTAATTATTTAATCTTATCACCAATAAGAGCATTAATTGCAAATTAGCATAGCCGAACGATGTCCGAGACGCTGAGCTAAGACTATTTCTTTCTTCTATCTCATTTTCCCATTCTTGGTTTCATTTCACCATTAATACCTTAAATGTTTAATTACTAATCAGCTTGTATGTTTCTTTTTTCTACCAAGTGCTAATTATCGGCAATGCCCCCCACCAGATAAAATTAATTTCTAGAATTTCGTTAAGTAAATTACTCGTTCCCGCACTGTTTAATTCCACTTCTATTAGAATATCGTCCCAAAGCAAACTTGCTTGTTCGCAGCGCGCCCGCCCTTGACCCCCCCCCACTGTTCGCGGCATGCCCGTCCTTGTCCCCCACCCCTGTTCACAGTGCACGCGCCCTTGCCCACCCTCTCCACCAGTACCGGATATCCCTTCTCCACCAGTACCGGATATCCCTTCTCCACCTGTACCGGATATCCCTTCTCCCACCACTATAACAGTTGTCTATTCTCACACATGCTTCATGGGCTCTCTTAATTTGTTACCACCTCCAAAGTTATCTCTTTCGGAATTCCTCCTTCAATGGTGCTGCTCCCTATACTCCTGCACTCTATTCTCCCTCTATTCCTCTCCCCTTCTCTTCCTTTATCTCTTCCCTCTCCTTATCTTCCTCCCCTGGCCTTATGTAGTGAAGTGGGGCAGAAAGCTATTGGCTGCCATGTGTACCTATTTCTGAGTGTGGGTGTGCTTGTGTATATATAGGAATGACCTTTTTTTTTCATCTGAATCTTCCTCGTTGGTGGTACCCTCCTTTATCCCTGCAATCCCCCTCTACCCACGCAAGGCAACATTTTCAGCCGACACCCTCGTAACCTAACATTGGAGTATCCATTTGCCATTCTGCTACCCTGCATGTATCTGCATCGCTCATGACACTAATACTTATGCTACTAACACCAGCTCCTACCGCCGGTAGGGGCAACGTCCTTAACATGCTTGAATGTTGTCAGGTTGGAAGAGAGGTGGAAAGAAAAAGAGAAAGGATTAAGCATGCCAAACAAACCAACACCACCACAACAACCCTCTTTTCAGGTGCTGAATAACATCCCTCTGCCCCAAACCTCACCCCACATTTCCTTCCCAGTTTTCAGAGGTGGCACTGTTAATGTTGGCACAATGAAAGGTAAGGCTAGTGAGATTGTGGAGATGCTTGAAAGGAGACGGGTTGATGTATGCTGTGTACAAGAGGTAAGATGGAGAGGAGCTTCAGCTAGGGTCCTCACAGGCAAGGCACATAGGTACAAATTCTTCTGGCAAGGTAACATGGATGGTATAGGGGGTGTAGGCATTCTCCTCTCAGAGAAATGGGTGGATAAGGTTATAGAGGTTGTTAGGGTATGCAATAGAGTACTTAAGCTTAGGCTAGTAATGCTGAATAGCACAGTTACTATCATCTCCACCTACGCCCCACATGCAGGGCTGCCAAATGATCAGAAGGACCACTTTTATGACACCCTTCTACAGGCTACCTCAAAGACGAGTGGCAATGACCACATCTTTGTGGCTGGAGACTTTAATGGGCATGTCGGGCGGGAAGCAGGTATCTACACTGGGGTACACGGTGGCCGTGGTATTGGCACTCGAAACGATGAGGGAACTAGGCTACTGGAATTCTGTGATGCATGTAACCTTCTAATCTGCAACACTAACTTCAGGAAGCCAGACAGCCACCTGGTAACCTATCAATCAGGAGACTCTTCTAGCCAGATTGATTTCATCCTCACCAGACAGCGGGACGCAGGGTTGCTCTTAAATGCAAAGACCCTCCTGGGTGAAGAATGTACCCCCCAGCATAGGCTAGTCATTAGTGACTTTAGGCTCGAGGTCAGAAGGATACCAAGAAGCAAACCAATCCAAAAAAGAAGGATTTGGAAGCTAAAGAACCCTTCACATGGTCAGAGATTTAGGGACATCCTCATCAAGAAATTTGAGGAGAGGGAGGAGGAGCTACAGATGTCGGACATTGAAGGTAGCTGGAAATTCCTATGGGACAGCTTACTGAGCGCCACAGACCAGGTCTGTGGCTGGTGCAAAGTCCCTTCCAGACCTAGAGTTACGTGGTGGTGGAATAGTACAGTAGACAAGGCCATCAGGGCAAAGAAACAGGCCTGGAAAGCATGAAAGGATGGGGGTAGCAGGGAACGGTATCAGGTAGCCAGAAGGGAGGCTAGGCAGCAGGTATACATAGCCAAGAGTGTAGCAGAAAAGAAGTTTGCCAATGTCCAGAGACGTGAGGAACAAAGAGCTGAGGTATTTCGGATTGCAAGACAGTGTGTGAGAGAAAATTGTGATGTCACAGGGGAGAAATGCATTCGAATGGATGATGGGGCACTTGCTTTTTGTGATTTTGAAAAGAAAGAGGCTTGGAGAAGCCACTATGAGAGACTGCTGAATGTGGAGAATGAATGGGAGGAGGATAGCCTGCCAAATGTTGACCTAGTAGAGGGACCAGCTATCCGAATAGACAGCTCCCTAGTAGTTAAGGTAATTAAGGGAATGAAGCCAGGAAAAGCCCCCAGCCCATCAGGAATCACTGCTGAGATGCTTAAAACATCTGGTGATGTGGGCTACAGCCTAGTCACCCACATTGTAAACCAAGTAGTTCAAGATGGAGTCATTCCCAATGATTGGCGTAGCAGCACCATAGTCAACTGCTACAAGGGTAAAGGTGATGCTCTAGATAGAAATAACTACAGGGGTATTAAACTGTTGGATCAGGTGATGAAGGTCACAGAGAGGGTCATAACCCATCTCATTAGGGAGAGAGTTAGCCTAGATGAGATGCAGTTTCGTTTTGTGCCTGGCAGAAGCACCACTGATGCCATATTCATGGTTCGACAACTGCAGGAGAAATACTTAGCTTTTGTGGACTTGGAGAAAGCCTTTGATAGGGTCCCATGATCCCTTATCTGGTGGGCGATGGGGAAACTGGAGATTGACGAATGGTTAATAAGGGCTGTACAAGCTCTCTACAGAGAGGCTAGTAGTAAGGTTAGAATTGGCAATGAGTACAGTGAAGAATTCAGGGTAGAAGTTGGCGTCTACTAAGGCTCAGCCTCCTTCTATTCATCATAGTCCTCCAGGCAATAACAGAGGAATTTAAGATGGGTTGTCCCTGGGAGCTCCTCTATGCCGATGACCTAGCCCTTGTAGCAGAATCGCTACCAGAGCTAAAGAAATTTCATGTGTGGAAGCTAGGTTTAGAATCAAAAAGCCTTAGAGTCAATGTAGCAAAGACCAAAGTTCTTGTAAGTAGGAAGGCAAACTCACCACACACCTCTTCAGGTAGGTGGCCCTGCTCGATCTGTGGAAAAGGTGTTAAAACTCCATAAGATGTACCCAGTGCAAGCTATGGACACATAAGAGGTGCAGCAATATCAAAGGGAAATTAACCGAGAAGATAGCTTTCGTGTGCGGCAGATGCACAGGGGCAATTGATACTCAGAAAACAGATTCCATTACACTCCTTGAGGAGGAACTAGAAGTAGTTGATAGTTTCTGCTACCTAGGTGACCAAGTTAGTAGCAGGGGTGGATGCTCAGAGAGCGTTACCACTAGAATAAGAATAGCTTGGGCAAAGTTTTGGAAGCTTCTCCCCCTACTGGCGACAAAGGGTCTCTCACTAAGAGTGAAAGGTAGGTTGTGCGATGCATGTGTGCGAACTGCCATGCTTCAAGGCAGTGAAACGTGAGCTGTGACTGCGGAGGACATGCGTAGGCTTGAAAGAAATGAAGCTAGCAGACGGCCTTCTGTGCTAACCTTGGATCATAGAGTGACTCGCTGTTCTTGAGGATTCGAAAACCCGACAAATGAAGTGAGTTCATGCTCGCAGAACAGCCTGCTGTGCTAACCTTGGATCGTAGAGTGACCTGCTGTTCTTGAGGAGACCTGTTGAGTCAAGTTCGTCAACATCAAAAATTCGAATGGTAATTGTAGTTAAGACACCAGTGCTGGTAACACGTAAAAGCACCGTTTGAGCGTAGCAGTTACTAGCGTCACCTGACTGGCGTCCGTGTCGGTGACACATAAAAGCACCAACCGATTGTGGCCGTTTGCCAGCCTGCGGTGACACATAAAAAATACCCACTACATTCACGGAGTGGTTAGCGTTAGGAAGGGCATCCAGCTGTAGAAACACTGCCAAATCAGACTGGAGCCTGGTGCAGCCTCCATGGCTTACCAGACCCCGGTCAAACAGTCCAACCCATGCTAGCATGGAAAACGGATGTTAAATGATGATGATGTTACACCTTATTTCTTGTTTGTGTTTGATTTAAATAGCTCTTTGGTATATGTTCCTTCCATGGGCTGTGGAATTAGGGGATACAAGTTCTTTGAGTGGCCAACAAACATGAAACATGTCAGCACAGTTCCCTTTATTTTTCAATGCACAACAAGAATAACAAGATATAATTTTATCTGTTGAAAGTTTCATAAAAGGCCAAACAACTTTAAATTTATCTCAGATTTTCACTTATTCACTGTTGTGCACACACACACAAACACACACAAAAACACATGTATGCATTTATTATATTATATTCATCTAATTCGTGGTGTCATGGAAAACAAATATAATCATTATCTCACTAAAATTCAAAGTTTCCAATGTTAGTGAAAATTGTACATTGTGGTGTTAAGCTTCCTTTTACCTAATGTAGGTTTCACTTCAGTTCTGGTAACTGAAAGCTTGAAAATTGAAAAATGATATCAATACAGAAAAGTAATTTTGTGTCATGCATGAAATGTAAATAAATCATGATGTCATCTTACTCACAAACATATATATCAATAAAGAAACACAGACATATATATCAATAAAGAAGGAAGGTGATATATTAGAACATTTTAATCTGCTTCTTTTTTTTTTTTTGGCAACAGAATAGATATTACCATCAGCATCATTATATTATGTACTTTTTCTATGCTGGTTTAGATGAACTGATTGTTTTAGTCCAAATCAGTTTTAATAGGGAGTTATCATCAGCCACTTCAGTGTATTGGGTGTTCTTTATTATAGCACCAGCTCTAGAGAGGTTGAATGTCTTCAAGAAGACTAAAAGATCCTATCAACTCTACATCATCTCCCTTCATTCTCCAACTACAGGAACAATAGTGGAGCCTTAGTATTACTGATTTTGAGTGATTTGTTATGTCTAAAACTTCACAGGTACTTTCCTTATCTCTTTACTGGAATCTAAAGGTTTTGTTATCTTAGGTTTTGATTTTTTTCTCTCAGTATATTGATTCTCTTCATATTCAATTTGATTTTGCCCCCTTTCTATCTTGATATTGATAAGTACCATTTTTCTAATGTTTCAGCTTAAATATAATTTTTGCCATTCACAAATTCTAATTTAAATTCTAAAAACTGCTTGAAAGAAAAATAATTTGACTCATCATATAAAAAAAAATTTTCATCATGAAAAATTGATTCAGTTGGAGGAAACTGATTATCACTTCATATTCCATGGATTTCATCTGAAGGGAAGGGATTTGATCAACAACAAGATGATTACACAGAGGTGTCATCCTAAACTAACCAGAAGAGTGTTTTTTTTTATATCAAAACATATGTAAAGGTTAAAGGAGTTCTAAAAATATTATTCCCACTGCCTGTCATTCAATTTCTGAATAGGTTAAATATAATTATTGTTATACTTGGGGATGGTCATATTTTGCCAATTAAACACACATACTATATATATATGGTCTTCAGTTCAGCTTTATTTTATTATGATTTTAGTTTCTTTGTCAAAGCTCTTTTCTTACACATCCTCTGACTGCTTCAATGACTCTTTATCCCATGTGTCTTCTCTTGTTCTGCTTATTCCACTTTGTCATTCTGAAAGACAAAATTAAATAAATAGAACAAGAGAAGACACATGGAATAAAGAGTTGTTGAAGAGATCGCAGGATGTGTGACAAGCTATGTCCATCCCTAAATATAACAATATCTGTTTCAACACACAATTTCATATCAAGAAACTTGAAAAACAAATACATTAAATGTAATTCTCCAACCAATATCAATATCTAGTTATATTTTTATTATGCTTCTTGGTTCAAATTTTGCTGATCATAAAACTAAGTGTTACAGGGTGGGCCAAAACTGTACCACTGGCTGGTGGGCTAAAGTAGCAAACACTCATAGGGCTACCTTGATTTACAATTTGTAGAGGTAGCACCACCCCACCCCTTCCCCTGAGAGAATGTCTATAAGCCAGAAATCTACATGGACACAAGCACAGAAATTCACATTTATTAATATAGATATATGCATATATGAATTCATTGTTTTTTAGAGGTTTCTTTTTGTTTGCTCTTGAGTTTTTTTTTTGTTTTATATATAAACTAGAAAGATGTGGATACATGGGCAAAAGTTAACATTTATTAATATATATATACATTCATACACACACACACACATATATATATACACACACACACACACACACACACACACACACACACACACACACTCACACAGGCGTGTGTACACACAGCATTAGATTTTATTATTTCTCTTATTTCTTCTCTTCAGAAAACTTTCAAATGAAATAATTGAATTTCTCTCTACTATTTATAATAACATCCTTTTAAATATGGAAAGTTAGTGCTTCTTCGTTTCCAGTGATACATGAAAGTGAAAGTATTTATGTTGCCAAATGTATGTGTTTTCCAGGTCAAAAAATAAGTGTTTTTCCTTTGTCAGAAAAAATGGAAGTGTTTTATGAGCTATTACTTTAATGCACGTCATGTCATACACCCAATAATGCAGGAGCTCAATTACTTGCAAGAGATAGAATTTCTTTGGAAAAAATGTGTTTGCAATGACAGTTTCTTACAACAAACGCTATTGATAAATCTCCACAGGTATCAATCTGTAGGATGCAAGTCTTCACTAAGCTTTACATTCTCATAACAACCAGGACTAAGTCAAATGTAATGAAGGACACCATCACTTTGCAGAACAGTATCTGCATCTCATGTATTTGTTGCTTATCATTGTCTCGTCTGTTAACTTTCAGTACACCTGAGAGGTTAATAGCTATTCTTTGCTAACATAGGAATTTAATTAAAATATTTGGTGGATCTCACTTCAGTAATGACAACCTCATACCAGACACTTCCATAGTATCTAACCTGCTGTCTGTCATTTTTTAATAGTGTCATTTTGACTTCCACTTACTGATCTTTAAACCACCTAGTTTTCACTTTCACTTTCAAGAGGCCTTGCAAATGAAGAAATACTGATGTCTTTTTTTCATCATCATCATCATCATTTAACCACTGTTTTCCATGCTAGCATGGGTTGACCGATTTGACTGAGATCTGGAGAGCCAGCGGCTGCACCAGGCCCCAATCTGATCTGGCAATGTTTCTACAGCTGGATGCCCTTCGTAATGCCAACCATTCTGAGAGTGTAGTTGTCAAAACTACTTTTTTTTAAGCCTGGTACTTATTTTATTGGTCTCTTTTTACCAAAATGCTAAGTTATGGGGACATAAACAAACCAACACTTGTTGTCAAGCAGTGAGGGTGGCAAATACAAATACAAAAACATGCTCACATACAAGGTGGTATCAAGAAGTTGCAGGACTAGTTATGTTTAATAAAAAAATAACTTATTTCCTTAAGTTTTAACATCATATCCTTCGAAATAGTCACCTTATGCAGCAATACACTAGTCCCAGCATTCTTGTCACTTCTGGAATCCAGCCTGAAAGTTGTTTTCCCTAAGCGAGTCAAGGACCTTCTGCAATTAACTCTGGATCTTGACTACAGTGTTATAACAGCAGCCTTTGAGCTGCATTTTTGTATCTTGGGGAAGATCTGGTGCTAAATCTAGCAAATAGGGCAGGTGCAGAAGCGATTCCATGTTGTTTTGGTGAGAAATTCACAAATGAGGAGAAACCAGTGACAAGGTGCATTGTTGTCATGAAAAATCTAATACTTCACGCTCCACAGATCCAGTTGCTTTCATCAAATGTCCTCCCTCAAACACTTCAAAACATCACAGTAGAACTCTTGATTGACGGTCTTGTCCTAGGGGTGGAATTCTCGATGCACAATACCACATTTCCAGGAGTGACACTTGTGGCAGGTCTTCCAGATACTCATTGTTTTCCAAGGACATTTTTATACTTTTTAAGTGTCTCTCACAACATTGCGTACAACTTTGCCACTGTAAGCTTACCGAAGTATGCTCAATGTCTCTGTAGCAGACTTTCGAAATTTAACACAAAGTTTCACATTGGCTCTTTGTTCCTGTTCATGACAAAATCACAGACTACAACATGCACATGATCACAAAAGCATAAATTTCATAACTTGCGAAGTAAACACAGCAATGTCACTTATGTCACTTGGCACACTGTCTCGTGAAGGTCACTGCTAGCTCTCACTGTACATGCAACCATGTGTTGCCATCTGTTGGCACACTACAGAACTAGTCTGAGAACATTTTGATACCACCTCATATATATATGTGTGTGTGGGTGTGTATACAACGGGCTTCTTTTCATTTCTGTCCATCAAATCCACTCACAAGAATATACTCAACCTGGGGCTGTCATAGAAAACAATTTCCCAAGGTGCCACACAGTGGGACTAAGCCCACACTTCTGACCACACAACCATGCCTGTGTCTATATGAGTTTATTTATTAGAGCATTATTAAAATGATTATTACTATAGAGTCGAAGCAATGATAATTGTTTATTTCATTAGAGGTTTCAATGTAGTGAAATTAGCATGTGTCTCCACATCATGTCTCCACACCTCATCTAATGCATCTCCCTGCTTATCATTTAATTTGGCTCAAGCAAGCTATCAAGCAATATTGAATTGAATTCAATCAGCTCGTAGCCAATTTTCACTTAGCACATTGTGTCAGTGAATACTTGCTACTGATGAAGCTCAAAGAAGCAGAAATCTGGATTTAACAATCTCAATGCCCCTGCTGGATGATCTTTGCTTGTAAGTGATGCTTTCTCAAGAAAAATACCACAGTTTAGAAGGCTTTCAACAGTAGATATGCTTCAAGTAAGATATACACATTGCTAATATGTATATATATATACCAACAGAATTGTGTTGCTGTGACTGAAATAGGTATGTTTGTTAAAAATAATATATACATTGTGTCAAACCAAGCAACCCATGCCTGCATGGAAAATGGAATTAAATGATGATGGTGATGATTGAAATGATAAATTTATGCAGAATTATCATGGTTTTCATTCAAGAAATTGATCATCAACTGCATTGTTTATTTTCCAAGCAATGATATATTTTCCTTAGTGAATGTTTGTGTATCAAGTAATGGGTACAAACAACAAAATTATATAAATTACACAGCAAATCAAAATTTAGTCCTCATTAGCTATCTCACCAAATATTCTAGCTATTTCAATACCTTGAGCTAGAACTGCTGTCTTAGTAGCATCAACAATCTATTCAGTATAGCTGTAAGGTTATTGATACAATAGAGACAAGCCAAAAACTTATTGAAGTCTTGGTGACTGGAACAGAAAAAGCAAGGACAGGGAAAGAAATTATGGTTAAGACTAGTAGCTAGAATAAAAAGGAAAATGGAATTTGATGAAATTAGATAAAACAAGTTTTTCAATAAAATAAAGCATTATTCAATTGCAATGAAACTACAACTGGCAAAACACAATGCAAAAGTGCAACAAGTATGACATGGAAGGAAAAACATGATTAAATGTCCTTAGGCAAATTATGAAGAGTAAAAAGAATATATTCACTCACTTGGTGAGCAGAAAGGTAAGAGCAGTATGGGGATACACTAGAAACATGAAGTGGCAAGCTGGGAATGGATGGAGGGAGATTGGATAGGTAAGAATGAGATAACATGGAAGAAATGAGAGAAAAGATAATGTGTGTATGTGTAGATATCCTTGTATATATGTGTGTGTACATGTATGTATATGTGTGTGTGTGTATATATATATATATTTTACAATAAACACATACATGTGCATGTGTGTGATTATATTGGGGTTCTTACAATTTTGTGTTAGTGTGCATGATTTCCAGGTTTTTTTTTTTATATTTTCTGTTTCTTAAATTTATTGTAATTTAAATTTTTATTTTAGTTTTGTTTTATTTATTTAAAATGTTTCTCTTCTGATAAAGAATTGTTAGTTAATTAATTTTACAGAGTTAATTATGCAAGCAGACATCTGTAAATTAATGGTATATTGTCATTGTTGTTGTTGTTTAGTTCGAATAAGAAAGATCTAACCTAGCTTATTTAGCTATTAGTAAGATGGTGTCATAATACTGATTTTAACATTTAACATGGAACTTGAAGAATTAGAGTGAAAAGATGATTCTACATTATTGGAATCCTCAAAATGAAGGACAGTTTGTAAGGCTTGGTATAATGTTTAAAGAGGAGAAATAACGACTGTGAAGAATCTCAGAATGAGTCCAGTGAGTAACAGACTTGACTATAATCTGTAAAGTAACAATAGAAGAGAAATGGTTCACAGCAGAATGATATATATCAGAGATTGAAAATACCTTGTTATGGTTGATTTGTAGATTAGAAATATGTGGTATAGAATTGAATGTGTGGTTGATCATCTCCGATATTTTATCGAAAGTACCAGACAAATACTGGGATCAATAGTAATTACTAGTTGCCAATCTTTCCATCCTGAAGATGCAGTCTGGCTTTATAGTAATATTTATATGCATCTACTATTGGTTGCATATCTTTCACTTTTTGCACATTCCATCTGCCAATATTATAATTTTGAGCCTCCAGAAACAGCTATCAGACCTGAAATGCCATGCCCTCTCCCCTTAGTTTTCTGTGTTTTTTGTACTCCAAACAAATTTGTTCTGTAAGTATATGAATATTTATATGATTATGCATGAGTGTTCATCTGAAGAATATTTTCAGTTTTTGCTTCTCTCTACGTATATATCCCTATATATATTTATATGTATGTATGTATGCATGCATGTATGTATATTTTATGTTTCAAGCCCAAGTGTGTTTATTTGCATCACTATCTCCATATCAGTTCACCTGGATTCCTCTTACAGCCACTCTTTACCTCACTGACTTAGTCCTCGATAATGTCTTTGGAGTGTAAGTTCAAATCATTTGAGTGCTACTACATGTTTTCTGTATTAGGCATCTCTGGATCTCTCTCTCTCTCTCTCTCTCTCTCTCTCTCTCTCTCATATCATCATCATTGTTTAATGTCCGTTTTCCATACTGGCATGGGTTGGGCAGTTTGACTGTGGTCTGCAGAACCAGCAGCTGCACCAGGCTCCAATCTGTTCTGGCAATGTTTCTACAGCCAGATGCCCTTCCCAATGCCAACCACTCTGAGAGTGTAGCGGGTGCTTTTTACATGCCACTGGCATGGGAGCCAGTCAGGTGAACTTGGCATTGACCACGTTCAGATGGTGCTTTTTACATGCCACCAACATGGGACTCAGCAGGTCTTCTCAAGCATATCATATCATCCAACACATCAGGAGTATGCTTAACAGAGCCAGGCATGTGTGGCTATGATCTCAATTTAGTTGCTGAGTCTTCTCAATTACTGCATGTCTCTAAAGGTCCCAGTCTCCTGTCATTGCATCTATGAGGCCCAATGTTCAAAGGTCATGCTTCACTACCTCATCCAATGTCTTCCTGGGTCTACCTCTTCTACAGTTTCCTTCTACAGTTAGGAAGTGGCACTTCCTCACACAGCTGTCTTCATTCTTACGTAACACATGACCATACCAATGCAGATGCCTCTCTTGCACACACATACATACACACACACACACACATATATATATATACATGCAGTTTCTATCTACCAAATCTACTTACAAAGCTCTGGTCACCTGGGACTATTGAATATACTGGCCCAATGCAGTGGGACTGAACCTAAAACCATGTGGAATAGGAGCAAACTTCTCAACCATACATCGCTAAACCATGCCCATCTGAAAATATATAATCTTATTGATATTGTGGTCTTGTGATTTTTTCATGTTATAATATTGTAATATTGTGCTGTAATATTATCATGTTATGATGCTAGGCTATAATCTTGTAATGTTATATTGTTGTATTGCTCTGAAACTATCATGTTATGGTGTTCATGTTTGTATTTGTGCTATTAGTGAACTCAACTCCTTACTACTTATTACAGTGGGTAGTATCTTGATTATATTGTCATAATCATTATCCTCATCATCCCTGTTGTTGTTTAGCTCCAGGTCAGTTCTGATTCAGAAGACCAAATCACTGCATCAAAAATATACCAGGCACAAACATTAACCTGTTTTTTCCAAAATATATTGTGTCTCAGACTATATTCTATAATGTGTTCTTCAATCTTTTTTCGTTAAGATAGTAAGTAGGCAGTAGTTTGAGACTAGTTTGGCTACTATTTCTAGCAGGTTATAGATATAGAGGTGCCCATCTTTGTTTCATCATCAGTGCTATTGTTGTTGTTACTGTCATCATTGCGTTACTTCTATTGTCATTTTTTACAGCACTTTTACTTTCATTATCACCACCACTACTATTCCACCCACCACCACCTTCAATGCCACCATTACTTCCATCAACACCACCATTTCCACCACCTTCACTATCAACGCTATCCTCAACATCATCATTATCACTATCACTACTGTCATTACCATCATCATAAAAAGTGTATTACTATCCTAGTGTAGTTTAAATAAAAGAAATTGTGTATAACACCATCATGCAATTCCATCTTCATCATTCACTTCTTTGTTTACCTTCCTCCTCCTCTTTATTTCGTTCTAACTTTCCACTTTCACTTTCAGTTGACTACAAAAGCAAGTGAAATTGCCAAATTGCAGTCTGAACTTGAGAAAAGTGAAGCAGAACGCCAGAATCTTGAGTATGAATTACTGAAGGTGATACAAGACCAAAAGCTGGCATCAGACCACGCTGCTAAATTGAATACCAAACTTGAAACAGAAAACTCAAAACTTAAAGGTAACTTGGGTTCTTATATCTGTCTGGCAACTAGATATTAATTATTTGTGTTTTTGTTTATATTTTGCTTTATTCAATAATATAATTTTGTTTCATCCTAGCTCAGGTTTTGGTTTAAGTCTCTCATTGAACCAAAGTCAATTTAACCTTATAAATTGTCCCTGCTCACTTGTTACCTTGTGTCAAGCACCTACTTCCTAGAGTCCATGCTAAAAATGGAACCATATTGACCTTCACTAATCTGGGAGACTGCAATGGCAATGAGCACTACTTCATCTACTTTGGGCCAAATAATTTTATCACTTAAATCAACTAGACACTAGTGGCACAAGTTATATTTCATAAACAATTGGTATGAGAAAAGCCAATTTACCAACAAATATTCTTGCTGCTGTCATCACTGTCATTTCACCACCATCTTCTCTCTTTTCCAATTGCAGTAGCCATGTATCTCCTCTGCAGCAAGACTCCTGTTCCTCTATCTATCATAAATTAACTTCTCATCACCTGGCACATAGTCACCTTCAGCAAGCACCACCATACCCCCATCCTTCAGTTATGGGCTCTTGTCTTGCAAGTTTCTTGGAGAACTCACTAGTGCTGGTGCTATATAAATCATACCCAGTATACTCTGTAACGTAGTTGGTGTTAGGAAGGGCATCCAGTTTGGTGCAGCTCTCTTGATTGCCAGCTTCTGTCAAACCATTTATTGTGTGCCAGTATGAAAAAACAAGCATTAAATTATGATTGCATACACTCAGCAAAATTTTTCCTTCCTTTCACTAATCTCTCTGTTATGTAAATGCCAAATGTTTAAACACCTACAATCACTTCAAACTTACACAACTGAGCTATCCACCTATGCTTTGATTTGGCTTTCATCTCTTGACTTAGAAGCCTCCTGTCAGATCATGCTATAATAGTGTGTGTTGACAGAGTTCTCACTGATCCACATTGTCATCTCTGGTGTACTACAAACCTTGACAGTATACCCCACCCTCTTTCTCAAACTGCTTATTGTCATCTCTTACAATACTCACTTGCTCAACACCTTGATACATCAAGTCAAATCTACATTGCTTCCATGAACAGAGATCCCCAAAATATCCTCTAATGGGGACATAACAATCTTGTCTCTAATAAAAAGTGCTAAAACACAATCACTAATCCAGGAACTAACTTCTACTTCATGCTCTACAGTGACTCGAAAATATCTTCCAAATCACTACAAATGTTAAACCTCAATCTCTGAGAGTCTCTCCTGGTTTCCCTTACATTCATATCATAGCTAAAACTTTATACAACAGTTAGTCTTCTTCTTTAGTACCATAACATACATCAGTTCTGATAAACTGCTGGCTATTTACAAAGCTCAGGAAAAATTCACTTTTGAATACTGTTCACACATTTGTAGCAGTGCTGCTGTTTCATGCATGGACATCTTACAACCACATCCAAAAGATCATTTAATTGATAGGCAAAGATTCACTCACCAATGGACCTCAACCTCTAACCCAAACCCATAGATACTCTGTTTACACTCTCTCTCTCTCTCTCTCTCTCTCTCTCTCTCTCTCTCTCTCTCTCTCTCTCTCTCTCTCTCTCTCTCTCTCTCTCTCTCTCCTGTCACTGCTATAATGAACTCTGTTTCAAACTGGTTACACCTGATTTTCACCTAGGTCCATCCAAAACACTTCTATCTTGTCATATCAACCTTACGGTGCCCTCATCTACCAAGCCCATAACTAACCAATTTTTCTTCCCTTCAACATCAGTCCTTTTGGAAATCTTTCCCGCCCACGTTTTTTACTCTTCCAGATGTCTACATACAGATGTTCAAGGTGGATATAAACTGTATTGATCTTATCAGTCTCAGAGGAACTGTGAAGGTCATGAGTATAACTCTTTCATCCAACACACACACACACAAATGTATATTTGTGTATGTGTGTGTGTGCGCGCTCATGCATTTGTCACTATATCTCTACCACATACTACCAACATCCTCTATAACTACAACCTTAACATCTACAACAAAGGCCACACATACACACACACACACATATATATATATAAATGTATATATTGCCTTTTTATATATGTAATATATGTATGTATGTATTATATACTTTTTTCTACATTCCATATTTGAAACATAAATAGCAGATAAATTTAATGAATGCAGCAAACACTAGTTGCTGCTGCAGCAACATTAGCAGTAGTAGTTGTGGTAGCAGCAGTAGAAGTGGTAGAGTAATGCAAGTGGTGGTGGTGGTGGTGGTGGTGGTGGTGGTATTAGTAGCAGTTGTCAGTTGTTGTTGTTGTTGTAACGATTGGAATAGAATCAGCATTAGTTGAAAGGAAGAAGCTGTACCAGCAGTAGTGCTTGTGGTAGTGGTGGTGATAGTATTGGTAGTAGTGGAGGCAGTAGTGGTGATGGGGATGGTATCAGTAATAGCTGAAAGGGAGTAGTTGCACAAGCTGTAGTAGTAGTAGTAGTGGTAATGGTAGTAGTAGTAGTAGCAGCAGCAGAAATGACAGTGTAAAAGGTGTGTGGTGGTGTGGGATTTGAAAGTGTGGAAGAGAAATCACGAAATGACATGAGTGATTTAGGAAGAAGCATGCCAGCTAAAGTAGATGTATAAAAGGCATAAAGAAAAATAAAAAAAAATTGAGAAAAAAAAATATATATATATATAAATAATTTTTAAAATATCAATATATAAAATGTATGTAAAAAAAGAAAACAATAAAAATAACCAAATGATACAATCTGCAATAATATTGATTTTTTTTACCAACTGAAATCCAGTTTGATGGTAATAAAAGCCATACCGACTTCCTTCTAGTGTTATTTTGGGGAAAGCAATGTGATTTAGCTGTTCAGACAAGTAATATGAGTTAGAAGCAATTACTACTCACCTAAAATATGTCGATTGTTACTCCTATTGATATTGTTCCAACTTTGTCACCCTACTCGTTATAGTCGTCTTTATCGGAAGAGAGGGCAACAGACGGGCAAAACTTTTACCAATATTGCGATATGTACATATTTATGTACATACATACACATATGTGTATATACATATGTATTTATATATATGTGTGTGTTTGTGTGTATATATACATACATATATATATATATATATATAATATATATATATATATATATATATTATATATATATATATATATATATATATATACACACACGCACACACACACACATACAATCGTAAATATATGTATGTATAGGTGCAGGTGTGGCTGTGTGGTAAGAACCTTGCTCCTCAACCACATGATTCTAGGTTCAGTCTTACTGCATGGCAGCTTGGGCCAGTGTCTTCTACTATAGCCTCAGGCTGATCAGAGCCTTTGTGTCTATGTATTTCCCCCTCCACTGCTTGACAACCAGCGTTGGTGTGTTTATGTTCATAACTTAGTGGTTCAGCAAAAGAGACCAGGCTTTAAAAAAAAAATAAGTACTGGGGGGGGGGGCAATTCACTCAACTAAAAATTCTTCAAGGTGGTGCCCCAGCATGACCACAGTCTAATGACTGAAACGAATAATATATACACACACACACACATATTAATATATTAATATATTTATATATACATACACACATACACCCACACGTGTGTGTATGTATCTTACTTCATTAGTTTATTTAATGATTTTTTTTTCTAAGATGTTAATTATGCTGTTAATTATGTGATATAATACATTAATAATGAATTGATTATTGTTACTTTATTTGTTGTCAGAAGGGAATGTCGTTGTGTTAATGAGTTATTGGAGGACTGATGACTGGTGTACAACAGGTTTGTACCCAGTCATCCATATTATACTTCACTGTATGTCCCTGAATGTCTCTATTTACCAATAATAAAGAGAATTCCTCAAAAAAACTATAATCAATGAATGCTTTGTTATAAAGTGTGGCTGAGCTCAAATAATCTAATGTGTAATATGCGTGACAGATATGTGTCTTAGTCACTTTGAAAACTCAGTGGCTGAATAGGTAGATTAATAAACAAGTGGAGTTTTGGGTTGGTAGTGGATGGGATTTGTGTGAGCTGTTAGAAAGATAGGCATTTGATTGGATGCATGGATGTGCATATGCATTTCATTGATAGGGGGATTAAGAACAACATGCATGACAGGAGACAAGAAGAGATATTAGCATCTGGAAAGTTATGATATTAAAAGCATGCTGTGTTTGCTTTCTGCTGATATGGTATGCCAATCTAGCTTGTGTAGCTAAAAACAGTAGGTATCAAATCTAGTCTACAGTCAAATACATATAAATAACAACTATTTGTGTCTCTTATATGAGGTATTGAGGTAAACACATATGTGTTTATTATAAATAATAAACTAAGTAAACAAACATAGACTAACTGAAGTGTCTATTATTATTCAATATCTTGATAAAACATGTGAAAATATACATGGCAATTTAGTTTCCTTCAATAATACATTACCTGACTATTGCATATATAAAACAACAGTCTAAAACAATAACATCTTGCCTAAACAAGTACAACTCATGATTAAAATCCCCAAATCATTACTAAGGCTAGGCCTTGCAATCTTTGATCTCTCATAGCAACTTTGCATTAAATAGTTTGCTAAAATTTTATACAAAAAGCTAGGTTTACCCTTAAGGACCAGAAAATACTTAAGCTTCGATCAGTTTGCTGACTCAACACAAATTTGAAGACCCATATTTGAGTACTTCCCACATATTCAGGATTCTGCTACTACTCAAATATCTTGGATAGCATCCAAAAGAAGGCTATTCAACACATTGCCAAAGATTCACTCCCTAACTCATGAGAACTACTGGTTCATAGGTGTGCTTTTTTTTCCCTTTGCTATCACTTCCACCATGGCTGTTATGACTTCAGTTCCTCTGAATTTGCAAGCTATGTACCATTTCTACCTAGGTCCACCCAACACATCTATCTCTCTCCCTCTTATCACCTCTACTCTACCTCATTTCCTTCACCCCCTCTTCACCATCTCCTCTCTTTTTCCAACAGGTGAAACCATGTAATATTTCACCAGTCATTCACCTACATAGCACTGGAATAGCTTCTCATCCTGCTTGTATTATTCCCTATAGAGATTCCAGCTGAACACCCCCTACATTGAAATCACTAGTATGAAGAGAGTATGAAAGAGATGAGGAGAGAAAATTTCATGGATCATTTTTAGTTTCTAATAATTGTTTAATTTTCTGCTTGTAAAACCTCTTCGACTTCCTTTGTTTACATTCCCTCTTTTGTGATATATTTCACCTTTTGCAGAAATTAAGATCTAGATCTATTATATTACATTTGCTATGATTGCTTTCCAAAAATGAATATCTATTTTCTAGTGAATGTCACTTTAAAATCCACTTATGACTACAATTCTAGGGTCCTGCTAGAAGGAAGTGCTAACTAGGTTCTGGGTACCTTTAGCGAAATTCATTTTGTTCCCTCCCAAAGTTTTTTTTTTTTTTTCTGTAGACCTTGATCTACAGATGTTCAGCTGGGTAAGTATGTATTTTACAAAGGTGGATGGCTGTGTGTGGCTCAGGCTAAACACCAACTACATTAGCCTCACTGATGAAAGGACTCTGACAAACCTAAATGATTGATTAATTAAACAATGACTTAATTGATTAAATGGCTAACTAGTTGAAAATAATAATAAAAGAACTGCATGGGTTTATTATTAGTACACAAGATATAACAAAATTTGTTTGAACACTCCAGTTCACATCAAGAATCTTGCAAACCAAATTAAAAAATGAAGAAAAAACAAAGCTGCATGATTAATAATTAAAGAATTCTTCCACTATAATTCTCAAGAGACAACATTGTGAAACAATATCTATTAAAACTATTTCATAATTTTTTCATATGCACTTTATTCTTAAATAGTTTGCCTGTCCTATTGAAATTCAATTTCTCTAATGTCATGTGATAGAAGTTTACATAATTTGATGTTGCAGATGAAGTTCGGACTCTGGCTGGTAGACTAAACACACTGCAGAATGAATTGGATGACAGTGAACAAAAGGTTAAAACTTTATCTGCCAATTATGAATCTGTCATTAAAGAAAAGGTAATTTTCCATATTCAAGTTAATTACTTCTTGGATTTTGACCTAAAAAAAATAGTTAATTTACTTTTGCTTTTTCTTTTAAATTAAGCAGCTGTCGTTATCATCATCATCATCATTGTTATTTTAACAGGCACTGTTATCAGCATTACCATCATCAACCTTTAAAATATGGTTTGTCAATTTTTTTTTTTTTAATGACTTATCCTGAATGACACGGCTGTACCCATGAGCTTTGCTGACCCACTGAGACTGATGAAACAGGTGCATCTGAAGTTTCTCTTGAACAGCTGCAACTTGATGACTGCCATAGCATCATTTGCTGTTAAATATTATACAAAGTTGTTAAAAAGCCTTAGCTGTGTGTGTATATATGCATATGATAGATCGTTTGCTCCTACACGCATTTTTTTCTCTCCTTGTTTTTTTCTGTGTATCTTTCTGTCGAAGAGCATAGGCTCGAAACGTAAAAGACTTTTTCTATTTCTATTCCTGAGCACTATACTAATACATTTGTTTGTTTGTACTCCACCTGCTTTCGTCTTTTGTTTATTTTCGTAAACTTTCCCGTTATATATGTTTATATGTATCTATCTATTAACTAAACTTGTCTCCTCTCATTAACATACATCACTATTCCAAAACCTTGAGTCATACAATATACATTGTTTCTTTCTCCTTGGAACCATATCAATCTAAAATACTCTATGTCTTTAGAGAGCATGTATCAATTTCTTTCGACTGTATCCCTTTACTACCATATTTTTGCTTGAAAGTCATCATAAAATTCGGTATCTTGGGACTGTATCCCTTTGATCATTTTTGTCCAAAAACCTGCATATAGCCCCATATTTTAGAACTATGTCCTTTTAATCATTCTAGCCTGGAAACCTGCATAAATTCTCATGTTAAGAATTGTCAGTACACAGTTTAAAAACCGAGACTATGCTATACATGAATCTTCTTGAGTTTTATCTTGCCATTTGTTATCTTCTCCCCATCAGTTGTGTGTCTGCTTTACTGTTCCACATTGGTTAAATATTGATTATATGATTGTAATAGCTTGTCATTTCAGTTGAGTAGAAAAGAATGTTGAGCTTGTGAAATTTAGTGTAGACTTCTTTACTGATAATAATAGTGGTGGTAGAGGTGGTGACATTGATGATAGTGATGATGATGGCAATGATGATAAGAAGTGTAGTATTATGATAGTGATGATAAAGATTGACAATCCTGATTATGAAGATCCCAACAAAGAGGAAGGTAGTAGTAGCAGTGGTGATTATGGTGGTAAAGTAATCAGGATGATGAGGATGACAGTGATCATGATTACAAGCACTGATTATACCAATGATGATGGTGGAACTGTTGCTGTTGACACTGTAGTAGTAGGAAGAGTACTACTTTTATACTGCTCTTTTACTGATTTATCCAATATATCATTATTATTATTATTATTATTATTATTATTATTATTATTATTATTATTATTATCATTATGATTATTATTATTATTATCATTATTATTATTATTTACTTCTAATCTATATATTTGTTACAGTCACCTGCCAAGACATACCCAGAGCCTTGGGGCGAGTGAAGGATAAGAGATGTTACAATATGACTGAAAGCTTGGGGTGAGGGGAGTAACGAAATATCTTCTTGTAATACAACACAGACATTTAAATGGATAGGGTTTTTCTAAGGATGTTGGCAGTACTTGTCAGTACAATCTTTTGGATTTCTCTGAGACATGGTTCTCTTGGGATCTTATCTAGATGTTTCTGAAATTCCTTTTTTATTATACCTAGGGCACCTACAATAACAGGAACAGTTATTGTTTTAAGATGCCACATCTTTTGTATTTCAATTTCTAGGTCCTTATATTTACTTAGTTTGTCAAATTCCTTTACAGATATATTTTTATCAGTGGAAACACATCTGTTAGTCTACGTGTATTTTCTTCCCTGTCTTTAATGATTATCTCTGATCAATTAGCCCGGATCATTTTGTCAGTGTTGAGTGGAAAATCCCAAAGGATGGTGACATTTTTACCTTCAACAACTGGCTCAAGATGATGTTCATACCAGTAAGTAGGAGTGCTGATTTTGTAGTATTTACATATTTTGCATTGTAAATACATATTTTCCAATGTCCTACCCTATCATGATGATTTTTGTATTCGTTTGGTGTCAGCACAGGACATCCCAAGACAAGATGGTCTATTGTTTCATCAAATGTGTCACAGAATCTGCATATATCATCATCATTGTTTAACATCCATCTTTCATGCATGCATGGGTAAGACAAATGACAGGAGCTGGCCAGGTAGAAAAACTACCCTAGGCTACTGTGTCTGTTTTGGCAGGGATTTTACGGCTGGATGCCCTTCTTAACACCAACCACTCCACAGTAAATGTAATGACAAACAAGTTAGGCAAGTCGATTTACACAAAATATTAGATACATTTAATAGAAAAATAGTACATGTGTATGGATATAAAGTAGTCCAACTTACAGAATATAAATGATATCAGAAATTAAATCATTAGTCTTCTGTAGTAGGAGTTCCATGTATATATCCCTTTTTGGGATCAGGATATTTTTTGTAGACATGCCTGAGAATTGCTTATCTATGAGTGTTATCTATAGGCAGCACTCTGTCGAGCAAAAGGTATATAGTTTATAGGTTAGAGACAGGTGTTCTCTATATAGAATACACTTTGAAGTGCTCAAGAGATTTGAACTTGAGCTGATAGATGAGTAAATGTAATGACAAGCAAGTTAGGCAAGTTGATTTACACAGAATAGTCCTTGGGCATATCTACAAAAAATATCCCAATCCCACCAAGATATATATACATGGAACTCCTACTATAGAAGACTAATGATTTAACTCCTGATATCATTTATATTCTGTAAGTCGAAATATTTTTATTTCCATATGGATGTACATTGTTTCTATTAAATGTATTTAATATTTTGTGTAAATCGATTTGCCTAACTTGTTTGTCATTACATTTACTCGTCTACCGGCTGAAGTTCAAATCTTTTGAGCACTTCGAAGTGTATTCTATATAGAGAATACCTGTCTCCAATCTGTAAACTGTATATATATATATATATATATATACACACACACACAGATATAAATATAAGAATAAAAATACAACACACAAAAAAAAGAGCAGCCCACCTATACACAAATGTGAAGCTACTACCGGGTTTCATCAGAGTACCTCTGATCCTAATACTTTCTGCTTCTATTTACTTGGGAACTATATATCCAATATGTTCAATCCAAAAGTACCCTTGAACAACTCAGGTCATAGAGTAGACAAGAAAGAGCCTACATTATTCTGGAAGCTATCATCATGATCATCATCATCAGTATAACTTTTCATACACTTTAATAATCATTCTTATTAGCAGTCTATTGTGTATATTTTATACATTTAAAGCCCATCTCCTTCTCAATCTATATTTCATCTTTTCTTTCTTCTCTTTATATATCATTCACCATGTCCCACAGTCTCTTGTTGGTTATTAGGATGATTGTCAAGTTTATACAGTTTAAGAAAGAAATGAACTTTTCTTCATGTGCCTTATACCTTTTCTGCTTAGGCTCACTTTTTTGGAGAGTAGTTATGGAGTGTTTATTCTCACAGTTCCCTATGGTTTGCCACCCTTGTCCATCCTCCATTGCCTTCCCATCATTGCAAGATGATATATAGTGTTACTGGTTACTGCCTTGGCAAAGGGGACCCCTGTCCATTTGTTCCTTGCACTATGAAATGAGTCAGTTTCTTTCATTATTTTCCTAGTTGCAACCAGTGGTGTGACTGGTGGTACTTTTGGAAACAATAACTTCTAGTTGTAGTAGTAGTAGTAGTAGTAGTAGTAGTAGTAGTAGTAGTAGTAGTAGTAGTAATCATTATCATCTTCATTTGACATCCACTTTCCATTCTGGAATGGGTTATATGGTTTGACTGGAACTGGTAAGCCAGAGGGCTGCACCAGGTCCCAGTCTTACTTGGCATGGTTTTTGCAGTTTGATGCCAACCAGTTCAAGAGTGTAATAGGTACTTTTTATGTGCCACTGGCATGGATGCTTTTTATGTACCACCAACACAAGCGTCATTTATATGGCACCAGCATCAGCCACAACTATGATTTCATGGGTGCATCTATATGATACTAGCAACGGTCATGACTATGGGTTCACTTGGCTTAACAAGTCTTCTTAGGCACCGCATATCCCCAAAGGTCTCAGTCACTTGTCATTGCTTCTGCAAGGCCCAACATTTGAAGATCATGCTACCAGCTACGACCACAACTACAATTTCATGGATGCCATTTTCGTGACACCTGCAACAGTATATCATCAAAGGTTTCAGCCACATGAGGCCCAACATTCAAAGATCGTGCTTCACCATCTCATCCTATGTCTTCCTGACTCTGTCTCTTCCACAGGTTCCCTCCACAGTTAGAGAGCAGCACTTCTTTACACAGCTGTCATAATAATAATAATAATATTTTCTACTATAGGGACAAGGCCTGGATTTTATGGGGAGGGGGACAGTCAATTACATCAACCCCAGTTTTTCACTGGTACTTAATTTATCAATCCCAAAAGGATGAATGGCAAAGTCAACCTCAGCAGAATTTGAACTCAGAACATAGCAACAGACAAAATACAGCTAAGCATTTCGCCTGGCAGGGTATTGATTCTGCTAGCTCACCACCTTATGTAATAATAATAATAACAATAATAATAATAATAATAATAATAATAATAATAATAACAACAATAACAATAATAATAATAATAATAATAACAATAATAATAATAATAATAATAACAATAATAATAATAATAATAATAACAATAATAATAATAATAATAATAATAATAATAGTTTCAAATTGCGGTACAAGGCCAGCAAATTTGGGGTGGTAGTGAGTTAATTACATTGATCCCAGTGTTCAACCAAAAGGATGAAAGGCTAAATCAACCATGACAGAGTTTGAACTCAGAATGTAAGGACAGACAAAATGCCACTAAGCATTTTACACAGCATGCTAACAGTTCTGCCAGGTCACTGCAGCGGCAGCAGCAGCAGCAGTAGTAGTAGTAATTTCGTTTCTGATTTAGGCACAATGTAAAGCAATTTTAAGGGAAGGGGTTAGACAATGTTATCGACCTCAGTACTTGACTAGCATTTTATTTTATTGACCCCAAACAAAAAGATAAAAGGTAATGCTGACCTCAGTGGTATTTAAATTCAGAATGTAAAGAGCTGGGGAAAAAAACTAACTGCAAGACATTGGTTGATGCTCTAACGATTCTGTGAATCCACCATAATTGGACAACTGCCCAAAGTTAAAAATAAATATACATTATTTTAGATTTAGAAAACACTATTCTGAGTCATTAAGAATCTATTTAATTTGTTTTGTTAGGTTTTTTTATATTTAGAAAATGCACCAAGCACCACTACAATCTATAATATACCACAATAATTGGTCGTGTATACAGTTTCCTAGAACTATTATTTATTAGATTTATATAGATGTTGAAATCATTTCTAGGAGGCAATTGAAAGCAGCTGTTGTTACATATAATAAAATAATAGTTCTAAGAAATATCTTATAGCACAGAAGTAATAGCAGAATATTTTGTTAAAATCTTCAGATCTCAACCAGCAGATTGTTGCACATTTCCAGTCTATATCATTCAACAGATGATTATGTGTAAAGCGGTGTGACAGTCACATCATGTTGTATCTATTTTGTTATCCAGTTCACATCTGATCAAAGTGGTTGTCAGTGGGTTATCAAATAACAAACCAATGGTTTATTGCTTTTTTTTTTGTTCAGTGATAACAATACATAAACATGCATGTAAGCATGTGTATGTATATGTGGTTGTTTGTGTATGTGTGTTCTTGTTTATACTACAAAATGCCTAGTCTTTGAAAACGGAGAAATTTGATTTTTACAAAAGCTCTGTTCTCATCTTTTTGTATCTGTCTTGTAAACCTAAATGTCTTTAAGCATTTTTATCATTTATACAATGATGCCAACAGTAATAATAGTTTCTACTTAGGCACCAGACCAGCTGCACTAGAAATGATAAAAACTGTTGGACTAGTGCCTTAGTTATGTCAGTCTTCATAAATGATAATAATAATAATTATTATTATTATTATTATTATTATTATTATCATTATTCATCTTATTCTTATTCTTCTTCTTCCTCTTCTCCTCCCCACATCCTCCTCCTCCTCCTCCTTCTTCTTCTTCTTCTTCTCTTCTTCTTCTTCTTCTTCTTCTTCTTCTTCACCAAGGTTGTCTTTGCCTTTCATCCTTTCAGGGGTGATAAAATAAGTATCAGTTGATTACTGGGATCAATATAATCGACTTAGACCCTCTTCCAAAACTTCTGGCTTTCTACCAAAATTTGAAACAGTTATTTCCCCAATTTGCTGGCCTTTTGCAAAAATTTGAAACCATTATTATTCAGGCAATGAGCTGGCAGAAATGTTAGCATGCCAGGCGAAATACTTACTGGTATTTCGCCTGTCTTCATGTTCTGAGTTCAAATTCTGCCGAGATTGACTTTGCCTTTCATTCTTTCAGGTTCAATAAAATAAGTACCAATCAAGTACTGGGGTCAATGTAACCAACTAGTCCTCTCCTCCAAAATTTCGGGCATTGTGCCTTTTGAAGAAAGGATTATTATTATCATGATTATTATTATTATTTGCTTAACCTATTATTATTATTTGCTTAACCTAATGAACCCATTATATTGTTGTTTTTACATGAATTGCTACCCCATTATCACCCCACTTTTTACATGAATCACTACACCATTATTGCCCCACTTTCCTTCAATGCCCCCTTGGAACATTCCACTGCTCCCAGGGGGCAATGCTACTCACTTTGTGAACCACTGTTGTAGTAGATGAGAACAAACAGTAGTCAATTGACTCAACCTTAACACATTCCTAGTTCTTATTTTTTTTGATGTTGTATGGCGCCTATGTCAGCCTTGATCAAACAGACCTTATTATCAGAGATGTTTTATTTATGGTTTTACCATTTTTTATTCAGTGTATCTTGGACTGCATTATTCAATGTGTTTTTACTTTTATAAGATGCTAGAATGAGATCTGAGAGCAAATTGACTACTATTTCTTGGAGGTTATCTCATTATATAAAAGATTCCTTGTGGTTGTTATTTCATAAACTATGGAATTATTTAAAGATAGACTTTACTGCACTGGGATTTGAACTCAGCCAGATGAAAGAGAAGTTAGGTGCATTCAACTTAATTCTAACTTCTAACATTATTTAATCAAGGATGTGAATATTAATTGAATTAGTAAAGTTTATAAGTAGAAAGATTTTAACAATGTTAATTTGTTCAGAGAAAAAATATTCCATCTATATATAAAAATACAGGTTTTATGCAGTGTGATTTATTAAAGCAGTGAAGTGTCATGTAAGAAATATTTATAGGATAAGAAACCTGTTTGGAAACAGACATTTGAAGATTATAGGAAAGAAATTGCAAGTGGCTCAGTTAGATGATTAAAATTGATTTTAAATTGATAGGAAATGTTGTAAGATAATAATAAGAAATAAACAGTAAATTTGAAGATAGAGAGAACAAAGTGGGAAAGGAAATATAGAGAGAATAGATTAGGTTTTAATTAAAGTTGTCAGGGTTAACTCAAGAAACAATTGGTTGAATGGACCAATTGTTGAAGGTCTGTCCAACCATTTCTCTAGTAGAAACTAGCTATGATGATATGCACGCACATTCAAACAGAAATACACACATTTGCATAGTTACATAGAAGGTGCGCACATGCATACACACATACAGAAACACACAGAGATTATAACTCCATGCATTGCCTACCCAACTCCTCTACAACCAAAGAAAGTCTTTATTACTTCAGTTTCTCTCTCCCCCCGCCTCTCTCTCTCATATTAATTTTCTATTTTTGTTTTGTAAATGCAAAAATAAAAAAGCAAAACAAGAGACCAGATACTAGTATTCCTCTTATTCAAGGACTAAAAATAATAATAATCAACTTGTCTTTAGATAGATAAATTAGTTACAGTAATTTCCAGAACCTTGTACCAGTAGATCCAATACTAAAAAAAAAAAATAAAAGTCACAACAACAAACCACTACATGATCACTTTATCTGCTAGAAATAGCAACTAAATCTCCTTTATATCACACCCTACCCTCTTAGAATGAGAAATGACACATTAGATAATGTTGTCCTAGATATTTATTTTAATGAGAAAAAAATGACAGAATGATCACGACAAGAACAGTTTTGATCATAAGTCTGTTCAATCAAGTCTTACCAGAGTACTGGTGTTATGTTTATGATGGATACATATTTTTACAACAGTAAGTTCAAAACTTCCAATAGATATTATAATCAAATTTTAGAGTTTTCCAACATTATCCAAACTGTATACCATGAAACATTTCTTTGACATTGAATTGAAAGCCACTTTAAGTAGTTCTTACCCTGTGCAAGCCCCAAAACATCACAGCAACATTGATATAACAATGCCATAGATTAAGTATACTGATACAACATAATGATGCTGACTTGATTCATTTCCCTATTAATAATAGGATATTATAAATATAACATTACTACAGCCACAAAAGATAAATTGTCTTTGTCGTTGTAGCTTTTGTGACTTCTGAATTCCTTTTGTGATTCTATATCTCCTGTGTGGTAGTATTGTACCACTGATTAAGTTGTTGTCAGGATTAACACGATTTAGTAGCAGTGGCACCGTGGGAGGTAATGGAGATTGAATATTCCCAGTATTTAAATGGAGAAATTGATGATGTTGACCTTTTAGGAACATTACTAAAAAGATCACATGATCAAGCGACAGCTCCACAGGAGATAGAAAAGTTGGTGATGTTGGTCCACAGATAACATTATCTTGATAAGCAGATGTGTTTGGAGAAAGTTATTTAGAAACCATTTGTTAAATTAATGCTAACTAAGGTTTTTCACATTCAGATTTAATCCAGACTGTGTTTCTGCCAGCATGAATTAGATAGCGTGCATCTGCACAAGTTTCATTAAACTGTTCGACTTAGTAAGAAATAAATTTCATTCATTATACTGTCAAACCTTTGAAAAAGGCTTTACTACTATTCTTAATTCTCTACCAAGTAATTTCTCTGCTAAAGATAATTAGCATGCATCAAATGCACTGCACTCATTGAAAGGAGCCCTTAACAAATATTCATCAAACTCTCCAACTGCTAGACTGTAACTGTGTAATGCAGACTTTATTGTTTCCTCATCTGTTTCTGCTGCCCCATTAGACTTTGAATAATAGGTTATACTTAGAATACTTGTAGCAAAGTTAATTTTACCATTCTTTTAATTAAATGAGCTATAACTTATTTTCTTTGTCTAATATCACTCCAAGTTTGTACTAGAATATAAAACAGTTTCAAGTAGTGATTGAGTCAACTATAATCTACACATTCTCAATATTTTGTACGTATTCACAATCTATATGTAATCTCATCTAAAGGTGTGATACAGGTCACTATTTATTACAAGGAAAATTTTAAAATCTTATTTACTGCACATGCTGCAAGAGCTGACAAGTTCTTTAGTATCTCTATGAACTATTAGGCCACCAATCCCTTGATTTCTCCAGTTTTGTTGTACATTCATGTCATGAATTTAAGAAAGAATTTTTGCACGATAAGGGGAAGATGTCTGGTAAATTGTTATTCTAAGACAGTTTGTTCAAACCACTCTATTTCAGCAACGCAACTCCTTGAGTAAACATATGTTAAAATAGTGTTTGATAATGTCAACTTCATCAGCAATAATTAACTCATTTAGGAAAATAAAAATAAGAAATAAGTGGAAATTTTATCGGTGAGTGTGTTACATTGTAAGGCACAAAAAGAAAATGACTCTCCCCAGGCACAACAGAATTAACACATCACTATTCATATATAATTTATTTGTAAAGAGGTCTATGAAACTAAACTGAATCATACTTTAGTCTATCAAGAAATGATTGATAATTTTATCAGGTATGTTATTGATTCTGAAGTAATATTGTGAAGTTCACCTGACAATCCACTGAGCAGCTCACCTGAAAGCATGAAGATCATTTAAAAAATGAATTGCAACAGCTGAAGATCAGCCTTGTGTATGAAAGATTTCTCTTAGAGATTACAGACTTCCTTCTGTACTTCACTAACTTCTCTGTATCTTTCCATTGGTCAGTATTATAGCCTTCTTTCTCAACTATGTCTATTCACTCTCAGGACATATGAATATCAATAACGTTAAGTTGTACTGATTGCTTTTTTTCTTGAAAGATATAATATAATCATACTATGCTTATCACTGCTCCCTATTTATTATTCATAACTCATTTGTGGATGAAAATATAGTTTTTTTGTCTTTTAGAATGTATAAATATTCATATTTAAGTGCTGTGTTGTTCTAAGCATTTTTTTTTTCAAAAAAAGTAAAATTTTCATTAATCTCTTAAAGATTTGCAGACTTCCTTCTCTATTTTTCCTTTCATCCCCACCTCCTCACCCTTCCATCACTATCTTAATAGTAGACATACAGTATATCACACCTAGCTAGTTATTTCTTTTAGTTCACATGCCAGCATGGACAACAGATGTTAAATGATGTTAATGATTTACATATTTGGCCCTGAATGTTTGATTATCAGGGAGTTGTTGATTCAGTTGAGTGGTAATATTAATATTTGTATAGCAATTAAGAATTTGAAGACGGAGAAAGCTCTTGATCCATCAGGAATAACTACTTAAAATATTTGGTGGCCTAGAGATACAGCCTAGTCACTTAGTTAACTAGGTTGTTCAAGAATGTATCATGCATAATGACTGGTGTTGCAGCATTATAGTCAACTGTTACAAAGGTAAAGAAGATTCCTTAGAGACAAGCAGTTACAGAGGTATCAGATTGCTGAACCAGGCCATGAAAGTTACTTGATGAGTATTAGGTCAGCTAATTAGGAAGAGAGTTAGACAAGATAAGATGCAGTTTGGTTTTGTGTCAAGCAGAAGTACAACCAATACCCTCTGTCTTGTAAGAAAATTTTGAGGGAAAATATTTGACCAACAGTAAACCACTATACTTGGCTTTTCTCATCCTGGTAAAAGTCTTCAACAGGATCCTTTCCTTCATGATCTGGTGGTCATTGGCTAACTAGGAGTAGATGAATGGCCAGTGAAAGTCATTCAAGCCATATACAGGGATGCTGTCAGTAAGGTGAGAGTACAGCAATAAATTCAGTGCGCAGTTAGAAGTTTACAAGTCTCCTCTAATTTATCATAGTCTTCCAGGCTGTAATAGAAGAGTTTAAAACTGATTACCCATGAGAATTCCTTTGTGCTGATAATCTTGTTCTTATAGATGAATTTCTAGTAGAATTATAAAAGAAATTGTAGGTGTGAAAGCAAAACTTGGAGAAAGTTCATTGTGCAATTACCTCTTTTGGTAGCAAAATCCCTTGTTTTCAGAGTGAAAGACAGCTTATATGATGCTTGAATACAAACATGATACATGGCAGTGAAGTATGGGCCTTGAATGCAGAGGACTTGCAAAGATGTGAAAAGTGAAAATGTATGTTAAGAGAAAAATTAGATGTAAGAGGAATAAGATGTAATGTGCAAGAGAGAAAACTGTTACTATTATTATGTGATGCATAAGGTTGAGAACAGCTACATAAAGAAATACCAATAGTTAAATGTAGATGGAATGTATAGAAGAGGGAGACTTAAGAAGACATAGGACAAAGTAGTGAGGACCAATTTAAGATTGTTGAGCTTCACAGAGATTACAAATGACTAAGATTATAGGTGATTCACTATGCTTGAAAATACCCATTTATCTCAGGAAAAAATTAGGCTTGTGTTTATGTCCATGCACCCAGTCTGCTTCTGTTGAGACTTCCTCACAATTCATCTTTCTAACACTTGTCACCCTTCTAACTACAGCATTATTTCCTCTGCTTCTGTAAATTCATGAGAGCACATATTTCACTCACCACCTTTGTGCTCTCAGATATCCCTCTTCTTGGAACCTCTTCCTTTGTCACCTATCCCACATTCTGAACAGCATCCTTCACTACTATATTTTCCAATTAGCACCCTTTTCTCTAAACACTTCTTTCTTCTAAACACTCATATCCACCATCAACATGCTCCCTGCCTTTGTTTGTCACTCACCATATCCACTCCCAAGTGCCTCTGACCTCTGTCAATATACACTGTACAACCCTGTACCCCCAACACATAATACACTCGACATCACCTCCCAATTTTTTATCCAACAATGGTTTTATTATATTGTTACTGTTCACCTCCCCTGCTTTAAGAATTGATACTTACCACCTCTCCCTCACTGTCCCACTTCTATTTTCCTCTACCTCCTCCTCCCAAATCGAGATTTGCCATTAAGTATGCCACCACCCATCTTCACCACTCACTACATCCACTTCTATCTTACTAACTCTGTCACTCTCCTTTCACACTCTCATGAAACCAACAATCCTTTGATTCTCCACCCCTGTTCTCTCTTTATCCACTTTTTTGTTCCTTGAGGGTAAATCCTGACACCTCATCTTTTCTCCTTTTTTGGCTGGGATAGCCTTGTATCTCCTCTACAACAAGACACCTGTTCTTGTCCCTCTTTACTACATTAGCCTCTTTATACCTGGCATAAAAACCACCTCCCTCAATAATGCAGCCCCACTCAGTTGGTGGACCATGTCATGCAAGTTACTGTGTGACCTTGCCAGTGCCATGAAAATGGCACCCAGTACACTCTGTAAAGTGGCTGATGTTAGGAAAGGCATCTATCCAGAGAAATCATGCCATAGAAAACATCAGTCCTCTGGTACATCAGATTCTGTCGAACCATCTGGTCCTGCCAGCATGGAACACAGACATTAAATGATATAAGAATGTGCATGTGTGTCTGTGTGCACATGCACTTGCACAGAGGCACCACCCCTGCATTGTGGAAGCATTCTCTCTGAAAATTTTGTTATGGCATTGAATTCCAACAGAAGACCTATACTTCCATCAGCTTCTCTATTGCAAAATTTTCAAAATGCAATGTTCCAATAGCACAAGGAAACAAGGAATGACAGTTTGTTGGAACTTTTGTCTTGATGTCATACGATGGTTGTAAACAAGTATTGCTGTCACTCAAATGAAGTTGTTCATTTCCAGTTTTCCACAAAGAACATGTTTGGCTATGGGGGAGTATTATCTTGCCTAGAAATAGGTAAGAGTTGGTGATAGGAAGGACATCCAACCATTGAGAATCTGCCTTGACAAATTCCATTTGACTCTTGCAAGCATGGAAAGGAGGATGTTAAATGATAATTATTATGAGGAGATAGGATAAATGAACCAGTAATAATACCTTTGCATGAAATGTTTTTGCCCTTTATATTATATATATATCAGTGGAGGCACGTGGCTTAGTGGTTAGGGTGTCAGCATCATTATCGTGAGATTGTGGTTTCAATTCCTGGACCGGGCGACGCAAAACACTTCTTGAGCAAAACACTTCATTTCACGTTGTTCCAGTCCACTCAGCTGGCAAAAATGAGTAACGCTGCGAAGGACTGGCGTCCTGTCCAGTTGGGGAACACATACGCCATTGAAACCGGGAAACCATCCCCATGAGCCTGGCTAGGCTTTAAAAGGGCACATTTATTTATTTATTATATATATATCAAGGCTATCTCTGGGTTAAATTCTGATGTGAAACCTGCTGCTTAGATATGTACATGTTAAGATTGGAATAGTAGAAGACTCTTCCTACGGACCCCAAATGAAACATGATTTTTCTATTGTGTAATGATTGCAGCAGTAGCAGCAGCAGCAGCAGTAGCAGTAGTAGTAGTGGTGTTGGTGGTGGTGGTGGTGGTAGTAGTAGTAGTAGTAGTAGTAGTAGTAGTAGTAGTAGTAGTAGTGATGGTAATAATAATAATAATAATAATAATAATAATACGATTATCGGCAATGATAGTTATGATTGTAAAGATTTCTATTCAATTTTTAAAAATATAATTATAGACATGTCTCATGCTTCGGTTCGTCATTTATTAATAATGTATAATATATGTTCTAAGGCTATGAAAAGCAGTCTTGCAGTCAACTATCTGAGTAGCGGTGAAATAGCAAGGGAAGTAACTTCCGTCGGCTTATTACTATGCAATGTATCGGGTGTCAATTCAAGGACATTAACTCGTCTGAAATGGCAGATATACGTTTTACCATATTGAAGTGTTATGGAAGGGTAGCAATTGTCAATCTAATTTAAAGAATGTTATTATTTTGATATCATTTGTTAGATAAAAGAACAACAAAACGGAGTGACTATTTGGTAAGCAAATCTTTGAAAAGTTTTACTCTGGCTGTTACATTCAAAAGAGAATCTATATTTAAATAAATGGGTATAAAACCAGCTAAAATGACAATTTACATGATTGGTTATTGACTGCTATGCTTACTTAATGATATTGCCCTGTATCTCTGACAAAGACACTTCATTTATAATAGCTTTATCTATTTGGCTATAAATAACTATCACTGAATGACAGAGCACTTCAATGTGCAGTGCAAGACAGACTGTTCAAATGAGTGGTTTTGTTAGCTTTCAAAAGTGAGTTCATATGATTGATTAGCAAAATCGTTAATAGAATTGTATCTTATCCAAATAGAAATGTTTAGCTCCACTTACTAAGTAATGGCAATAGATTAAAAAATAAATAAATAAATCTATCATAAGGAAGTTTAGAAATATTTGAGAGGTGTACATATAGGAAATTCTGTTTACCTTAGCAGAGCATTTATTATTAAGAAACCTTAATAGTATAAAACTATTAGAGTTCTTATGCTATATTGAGAAATGTACCACAAGTCAATGGATACACTGCTGGACTTGCAAGCAAAGAAATTAATACAGCTGGTTACCTATTTCTCTTAGATAATTTAAATACCATATTTATCACTTCAGATAATATAATATAAAGATCTAAGTTCCGACAAACTATTAATTATTTTAATAATGGTAATAGATATATTTATAACTGAATACTTGGTGTCACACTACCTAACTGCTAGTCTGGAGTTCTGGTCTTGTTGTATTGTTTGCATTTATCCACTAGTTGCTTCAGTGAGCCTCACTGCTATCATTACTGATAAATAGATTGTTGTTTCATGATCGAATATCTACATTTTTAGATTTATCACTCTCATATCATATAAAACCTAATAATGTTTTGAATAACAAAAATTGTAAAGATGATGTAACTTCTTGTAAAAGTATTCCAGAAATAGCACTTGTCTAGCCATTCTTTTTACCAAATATTTTCAATTATTATTTCTGTAATATCCATTGATTTGTCTTAGTTTTATTTTTACTGAATATCAAATGAGTTTATAAGAAGAATGCTATTTTCTACATTCTCTTGTGCTTGTTTTTGCAAGGATTCCCTTTGCCTTTTACTATGGTTAATCTAAATACCAAAACTATACTATCAATTCAGTCAAATACATTATACTTTGTATGTAATTAAAAGAAATCAAAATGTAAATTACCTCTTAAAAATGAAGTTAAAAATTCATTTGTAGTTTGTAATTCCATTATATATTTAGAGTACCTGGTTATTATGACTGTAATAATATGGTAGCGACTATAATATCTCTATGTGTGGATATATACAAATATTGACATTATTGTTGCTACAATTTTTAACTTTCCCCCAATATCATCCTGTGCTCTATAACTAATTTCATTAGTTAGATACTAACTGAAACAGTTGATATCTTCACTTACCAAACAACATCTGTCAATGTTTTATAACCAGTTCTGTTTGTTAGTACTAACAGAGATAGACAGGTTCATTCACTATGCATTTTCCTATGTTCTATAACCAGTTTTATGAGTTAGGTACTAAGAGAGATAGTAGGTATCATCCTCTCTCCAGATGTTTTTTAATTGGTTTGGTCTGGAGAAAGTTATGTCCATGGCCTTTGCAGACCATTGAATTTGGAGCAATAGTTGCAAGTTGATGGCTGCAGTAGGTTCATGGATAGGGCCAGGATTCCAGATGGCTGGTATCTGGGGCTGGGTGGATTGGTTAGTGCAGTGCTATGAGGGTAGACACAATATAAAGGGATGAGAAGGTATGAGACAAGTTAGTTGAGAATGTCTGAGTGGGTGTAATACACGAACAGGCTACACTAAAGAATAGATTCCTCTGCTATAGCATTAGAAAAGGCTCAGAGATAGAGACAATGAGAGAGAGAAAGAAGAGCCTGTCTATAGACCAGAGGCTAGAGTGTGTTGGGAAGCAGCTTTAAGCAGATCAATTGAGTGACCTTGGGAGATGTAGTCTAAGATGTCTGGTGTGTAGCTGCAGCAGCATCCATGATGTGGGATCAGTTCACCATTTGAATTTTGTAGAGGATTCTTTTTCTGGCCTTCAAGAAGATAACCAGTCTTTGAGGTGCAGTCTTCGCTTTGTTTTCACCAAATAATTTTTCAAGGGCAATGACCTACTGGTGAATGGCATAGGAGAGTAGGTTGCCAGGAGATCTGGTTTAACAAAAGTCATTAAAGATTCAAATTGTTAGAGAAGCTTGTTATTAGTTAATGTCTGTCTCCAACTCCTTTCAGATTTTGGAAGTGAATGCAGTGAAATTTAAATGGAAAAACATGTTGCATTAAACTACATAACATTAATTTTCTTGTTGAATACTACCTTTTCTGACAACTCAATCATGAAAATATCATGTGATGTATTTTGTAGTTGCTCATGGGAAACACATTCATTAATCATTATGGTAGAGGTTGAGTGTTCAAGATAATTTCATTGATAAATGTGATATTGATGTAATACCTAAATTATCTGAAAGGACTACTTTATCAAAATTTAATGGTTAGCATCTGAGAGAAGTTAAGGTTGTCATTGATAGCAATATTTCACAGAGGAATCCAGTGATTGCTAATTTTGAAGGCTTTTATAAATTCATTTGTTGTTTATGATGAAAGAAGAGTTAATGCTGATGATTGTTGTGGTGGCTGAAATGCTATTAGTAATAGTTGTTAGTGAATTTAGTAAGAAGAAGAAAGGGAAATGTTTGAAAACTTACTGACCTTCTCAGATCGATGAAGTTCAGTTTGATTATCAAATGGCCTGTGTTTGAAGGAAAAATCACAGACATGATATCAGGTTACCACAAGCAGGGAGAGATCAGTGTGTGTAGTGCAAATTCTGGTGGTTTGGACACACACGAGTAACGAGGTGAAATGGTAGGTGGAACAAATTGGGTTGGGCAGAGATGGTAGATAGTTAGCAGAAGAGTAAAAACTACTGTAGTGGGGATAAGAGTGAGAGAAGAATGACACATTGCATCAATATGCCAGTGGTTAGAGCAGACAGATTTTTATCAAAATGTCTGTGTGTGTGATTGCCTTCTTATCTCAGATATATATAGACAGTACTATAATGTGAGTTACCCCTGTACCTTGCATATGGTCAACAACTATTTAAGGCTGAGGTATTTTCTGGCCATAAAGAAGAAACCAAGAGTGTGGTACAGTCTCAGTTATGTTATAGATGGTGATCACTTTGAAAGAACACCAGAGATTTATGAGGCCTAATACAATGACAGCTGTAAGATATAAGTTCATTCCTTGTCAACGCCATTAAGGTTATACAGTGCGGAAGTCAGAGTAAGTTTTATCCAGTTTGCTATCCATTTTGATTGCAAACTAGATGAATCTTGATAGCATTTGCAGAGGAGGTAACTAAGAACAATTTTAGCTTTGTTAAGAGTGAACTTTTTTATTTTTTATTTTTTTTTTTTTACTTTATCTGAATTGGTACAGTTAGTAAACTTGATGATGTATTGTTTGGTACTTCAACTTTGATAAATTGCAGTAAGAAAGCAAAAAAACAGAGTTTGAGGAATCTGATAGTGGTATTCTGTATAGGCAGAAATTGTTTAGGAGAAATTCATGACTTTAAATAAGTGTGTATTATGTGGGGAAGAGAAACAGCTGGTGTTTTAGGACTTACTGTTTGTCTAAGAGAGAAAAGTATCACTAGTTACTCCTCCTCACAGACTAATATGTCCAAATTCATGAATTTTACCATGCATCTCAGTTGTGCTAAAGTCTTCTCATGTTTCTTTATTCCAGAGTTGATTGAATAAAAACCAGTCATACACTTTGTTGTGTCAGCAGAATATACTACTATACTTATACTACAGTAGTATAGCAGAATTGTACTGCCATACCACCAAGTAGTATTTGCTACTGAATAACATTAGTACACTGTTATACTACTGAGTTGTGTACAGGTACTGCTGTATTACTATGTAGTATACTAGTGTGTATGTGCCAATGAAGGCCATGCACAACTCAGGCTATCATAATAGTCTATAGCAAAAAATGAAACACTGAGGCTCTACCTGGTTGGAATGCCAGTCTGTCACAAGGTTAAATCCTGATACTCCTGATACTCATTTTCATCTAAGTGGACTGGTGCGATGTGAAATTAAGTGGCTTGCTGAAAGACACAATGTGCAGCCTTCTTATTAATAACTGCATTGGGTTTTCCAAGTAAACTGACATCTAACTGTTCAAAGAAGACTTCAAAAGTAATTTATAGCAACTTCTCTCAAAGATGGACAAAATTTGGCATTGTTGTGTTATCAAGTATCTGCAGAAAAAGGGTTTAGCCCCTAAGGACATTCATGCTGACATGCATGCTACATTAGGGGATGAAACTACATGCTTATCAACAGTGCAAAAGTGAGCAGCCAAAGGGAGAGTCTTGAAGCAACTGCTACCACCAAGGAAAACATTGATTGTGTCCACTACAAGGTGATGGATGGCAGGTGGTTGACTATAAATCAAATAACCAGTGCTATTGGCATATCCTGTGAGATAGTTGAGAATATTCTGCATAATGAAGGTTTCTGCTTGGTGAGTGCCATGTCTTCTGACACCTGATCAAAAGTGCACCAGTCTGATTGCAACATGGGAAAATCTGACATTGTTTGAAACAGATCCCGTTTGTTTCCATGAATGTTTTCTAACCCAGAATGAGTGTTGGGATTGTCACTTTCAGCCAGAGACAATCCATGCAGTGGAAACACCCCTCCTCACCTGCTCCAAAGAAGGTCAAGGTTGTTTCATCTGCAGGGAAGATGGACTCAGTTTTGGGCTATGCAAAAAGCATTGTGTTTATTGATTATCTTCAAAAGGTCCAGATTATCAATGAAGAGTACAATGTCAACTTGATGAAACAGTTACAAAAAGTTATCAAGACCAAACCCTCAGGGATACTGAGGAAAGGAGCCTTGTTTCATCAAAGCAATGCTCCAACACACCTCTTTGGTCTCAGTAACTATTGTGCATGCATGTGGCTTTGAACTGGTTGATCACCCTCCCTATCCTGGTTCAGTCCCATTTGACTATCATCTGTTCCTCAACAGGAGAAAACATCTGGCTAAGAAGCAGTATCACAGTGATGATGATGTCATATCTGCTGTTGACTTTTTTGACCAATAGGATGAAAGCTTCTTCACTAATGGGATTCAAGCACTGCAACATGGATGGAAGAAGTGTGTGAACCACAATGGGGACTACATTGAAAAATAAATCTCATTTGGCCACTTTCCATGAGGGTGTCTTGGTCAGTCTGTGAACTTTTCAGTCTGTGAACTTTTCAGCTGACCCTCATAGCATGTTGGTAGTATACTACTATATCCATTGCATATACTCCTTACCATTATACAGAATTGAAGGAGTTAGTGTTTAAACAAACTATTTCATTATTCCTATATTTAAATGGTGCTACTATGTTGGCATAGAAAGGGGATATTAACCTCTCTTCAATTAGTTTCATTTTCTAATTGTTACTCTTTCATTGTCTTCGTGATAAACTATTACTTCCTCCCTTTTAAACTTAGCTTTTGGCAAAAGTCCACTGTCCAACACACCTCAGCCTTTGATCCACAGACCTGCGACTTTCTCTCTCTGCTTCTTTTAATACAGCTGTATGATTAAAAAATTCACTTTGCAACTATTGCCCAAGTATTTCCACCCATCGCCATGTGAGTGAAATTTGGAAGATAGAAACTATGTGAAAGCTCATCTTAAAAACCATCCTTGTTTTTGAGTTGTATACTTTTATCCATCTCTTGATTTAACCCAGCAGTTTGCAAACTTTTTCAGCTTGTCGCCCCCTTGGTTCTCAGGTTACATTCCTAGTGCCTCCACCCCACTTACCATCACAGACATGGACCATTTTCTGCAGCAAATTTAAAACAACAGTATTTCACAAATAAACCTTAGCCTAATTAACCCTTTATTTTGTTTTTCTTTTACATCCATTGCCCCATGTTGGTCACCCCATTTTTTTCAACACCCCCTCTGAATCTTTCCACCACTCCCAGGAGGTGCATAACTGCCCACTTTGGGAACCACTGGTTTGACCCATTATCTGACTCTTAGGTATCTTTAGTGGAGTTCATTCTGTTGCAAACATTTAAACCAGGTCACAAATCTACAGATAACTTCCTTCCTTCTGCCACCAGTTGTGTAGGCCATGGAATGGGTTATGGATGCTGCTTGCCCTCATTACAAATACATAAAAATATTTTTAAAATGAGAAAAATTATCTCTGCTTCTCTGAAATAGTTGGCTATATACTCTCTCTCCAACCAGGCCCACTTGTCATACTCTTCACCTTCACTATATCTCCTTGAAGACTCACCTTTAAACACCTGCCCAGTCTTACTCTTCAGAACTGCAACTTTAACCATGCGGCTCTTCCTCAAAATAGTGACCTACAGGTGTTGTAGCGAGGACAACCTGCAAAGCTCATGAACGCTACTCTTCCTCCTCTGTCTTCTCTCCATAGATACTCTCCTATTGCCTTCCTTTAAAGTGTTTAAGTGCCATTCCTATATAACTATATTCTTTACTTCGATTTCTACTGAAATGACTGAATGAATAAGCTGTTAGGTAACTTTCTGCTGCAGTGATATTAAACATTATAAAAACAACAGGATATGGATGCATTTATGTGTGTGTGTGTGTGATTGTATACATTACCTCAAATTGTTGCTTAAATTTATTTGCCACCAGTCCAAATGACAAACAGTTTTTTTTTTCTTTTTCCTTTCTTCCCTCTCAAACAAAGGGCAAAAGTGGCCCAAAACATTAATCTCTACATCTACACTCCTAGCGAAATGATTTATTGAATTCTCCTATTGATACTGATGTCCAATATGATTAACATTAAAATCTGACCAATTTAGTCATTCTTTCTACAAGCCCTTTTTCTACAAAAGTCTTTATATAATTTTCTCCTGTGAAATCCTGCCACCCCATAATTCTATCATCATGTAACTTTATTTTTAATTGACAAGTACCATTTTCTTATATATTTCCATAGGAGCAAGAGTTGTCCCAGCTGAATTCTCAGAAGAGCACACTGGAATCGGAGTATCAACAAGAGAAGACAATGTTTGAGAAACAACAAGTGTAAGTTATTGAATCTTTTCTTCATACATGAGAATGAGGTAGGGAGGATATATTAAATGTTGGAAAAGCACTGGACTTTGTGATGCCAAGACATCCATTCGAGTCATTGAGAATGTATTTTTCCTTTTGGTGGGTTTCTCTCCCTAGCTGCACTTCTGAAATCTGTATTCACAATGTTTTCTTATTCTGATCAGTTGCGTGCGCGCACTCTCTCTCTCTCTCTCTCTCTCTCTCTCTCTCTCTCTCTCTCTCTCTCTCTCTCTCTCTCTCTCTCTCTCTCTCTCTCTCTCTCTCTCTCTCTCTCTCTCTCTCTCTCTCTCTCTCTCTCTCTCTCTCTCTCTCCACACACACACACACACACACACACAGAAGAAAATTCAAATTTGCTATGCTTATGACCAATGTCTAAGTGGTTCCCACTTATTAAAATTTCATATCTGGTATATTTATTCCATACTACTGGAAATTTTAATAAACAAATTAAATTTTAATTCTAAAAAGTTATAAGTAGTTTACAACATAAAATTCCATTCTTCAAGTAAGTAAAAGTTGTAACTTTTAGAGGACACTCCCCAGTGATTACAGGGGAAATGAGGTTCCCAAAACTTGTTTTGATCCCAAGAAGCTATGTCAAAATATAAATTATAGACCTCACACATTTCAGTAGATGCTGCCACAGTACTTTTACACTTCTGTCTTGATAAATTGGCTGCACACATACCAAAATGCATCTACCAGATATTTATAACCTGTTGATGCTATCTCTGATAAATGCAGATGGGCCTATCCACTTAGATAGCTAGAACTAAGCAGAACAGGCAGCGAACTAGCAGAAACATTAGCACGCCGGATGAAATGCTTAGCGGTATTTTGTCTGTCTTTACATTCTGAGTTCAAATTCTGCCGGGGTCGACTTTGTCTTTCATCCTTTCAGGGTTGATAAATTAAGTACCAGTTACGCACTAGGGTTGATGTAATCGACTTAATCCCATTGTCTGTCCTTGTTTGTCCCCTCTATGTTTAACCCCTTGTGGGCAATAAAGAAATATGGATTGGCAAGACTCAGGTCTCTGTTTATATAGCTAATTAACTAATTATATTACAGGAAAGTTCCAGAAAATTCTAGAATGTTCTTTAAAATTCTCAATCAGCTTCAACAATGAAGTTTTTCAGAAAAATAGGTAATTTCAAAATAGGTAATTTCAAAAATAGGTAATTTCAAAATATCATTACCCAAGGTAACAGACACACAATTTGAAGAGAATAATAGCCATTTTCTATAAATTTAGACAATGCAATAAATAGATAAATAAATGAATAATATTTATTACCTAGGAACAAAAAAGAAGTAAACATAGTATTATTTTTATTATCATTTCAGATCACTTACAGAAATGGTCAAGAAATATGAAGGTAAGTTACACAGCTACATGTATATCTATGTATGTCTTTAATAGATATTGGGCAGTTTCTTTGACTAAAACTGAAATAGTTCAGGAATTACTAGTGTGTCCCTTATGCAATGAATATATGCAGGTTTGTAAATCATTAACCCACTTTGATCACAGTAAACTAGTTGGAGCCAGCAATAGACTAAATATATAGAGAATGCATACCATCTCCAGAAAGATTTTTAGTTTATACTTGAATTAGTTCCTTATTTATGATACTGCATCCTATGTCAGTGATTAAATATCTCAGATTAAACTGTACTGCTTAAATTCATGTGCATTTAATATATATATATAGATAGATAGATAAAAATGGTAAGATAACAAAAGAAAGGAAGAGACCTCGATATTATGTAAATAGAGGAAGTTATCTGTAAATGTAATATGTGACAATTATTCGGTAGCCAAGATAAAACACTGAGTTTCAGATGCCAACGTGGAAATTTTTTCATAGCATTTTTCCAATGGCCGGATAACTGAAGAGATGGCAGCATGAATTTCCACCTCGGCATCCGAAACTCGGAGTTTTATCTTGGCTACCAAATAATTGTCACATATTACATTAACCCACACCCCACCCGTGCTTTCCCCACTCTGAACTCCCTCACCTCCCAACAACATCACAACACACCACCCACACACCCATCCCCACATTTTCACACCTACACATACATACACGCACATGTCCAGACCACCAGCCCTCTTTCACACGCACATACATACTCTTTTATACACACACGCACCTTCGTGTTGGGGGTCATCTTCACTTTGTTATCTC
>NC_042998.1:107970201-108052701 GCF_006345805.1 Octopus sinensis | reverse complement strand
CCAAAATTGCTTATCCATGTTTCTATCTTTTCTTGTTCTATGCATTTTACTTGTCTGTGCTTTACTTTTCAACTTTAAATTTGTATGTATGTGTGCTTGAAAGGTGTTATCTTCACTTCCTCACGTAAGATTGTCTGAGCAGAAATTGCTGTTGTAGACTTTACATTCTTGGTGAGCACCATTTCCTGGATATCTGATCATAAAATAGTGCCTCAAATGCATAACCATCCAACTCATGCTAACATAGGAAAAGAGATACAAAGTAAAACGTATACACATATATATAGGCACAGGCATGGCTGTGTAGTCGGAAGTTTTCTTCCTATACACATGGTTGTGGTTTCAGTCCCACTGCACAGTACTTTGGGTGAGTTTCATCTGTTATAGCCCCAGGCCAACCAAAGCCTTGTGAGTGCATTTGGTAGAAGGAAACTAAAAGATATCTATTGTATATATATATGTATGTGTTTGTGTCTCTTTGTCTTGGCATTATGTGATAGTTTTAAAATGATTGTCACTGTTACACAAGCAGCACATTTCATTTCCAATATTCTGCAAGAACATCTCTGGCCATGAAGAAATATTACCTTGCATGGAAATAGGTAGGGGTTGGCATCAGGAAGAGTATCCAGCTGTAGAAGATCTGCTTCAAATAAAGTGAGCTTTAAATGAAGATGTTGATGATATATCATCATCATCATCATCATCGTTTAACATCCGTTTTCCATGCTAGCATGGGTTGGGCAGTTCAACCGGGGTCTGGGAAGCCAGGCGGCTGCACCAGGCTCCAGTCTGATCTGGCAGTGTTTCTACAGTTGGATGTCCTTCCTAATGCCAACCACTCCATGAGTGTAGTGGGTGCTTTTTACATGCCACCAGCACAGGGGCCAGAGGAGGCTACAACAGCCATGATCAGTTGGTGCCTTTTACATGCCACGGGCATGGAACCCAGTCAAGACAGTGCCGGCATCAGTCATGTTCGAATGGTGCTTTTTACGTGTCACTGGCATGGGCATCACAACTACAATTTCCATTTGATTTTGATTTTGATGTTGATGTATTTGACTCAATAGGTCTCCTCAAGCACAGCAAGTTGCCCTACAATCCAAGGTAAGCACAGCAGGTCATCCTATGATCCAAGGTACTTTTGAATGGGCTGGGGCTGGTTATGCAAAACTGGTGTAGGATACAGCTGTGAACTCACTTTATTTGTCGGGTCTTCACAGTCACAGTATATCTCCAGAGGTCTTGGTCTTTCATCATTGCCTATGAGAGGCCCAACATTCAAAGGTAATGCTTGACCACCTCATCCCATGTCTTCCTGAGTCTGCCTCTACTCTGGATTCCTTCAACTATTTGAGAGTGGCACTTCTTTACACATCTCTCCTCATCCATCCGTAGTACATGACCATACCAGTGCAAACATCTCTCTTGCACACCACATCCGATGCTTCTTATGTCCAACATTTCACTCAGGGCGCTTACACTCTGTCGTGTGCACACTGACATTACACATCCAGTGGATCATACTAGCTTCATTTGTTTCAAGCCTACGCATGTCCTCTGCAGTCACAGCCCATGTTTCACTGCCATGAAGCATGGCAGTTCGCACACATGCATCGTACAATCTACTGATTGCACACATGCATCATACAATATATACATATATATATATATATATATATATATATATATATATATATATATGCTGAAGATATATGTATGCTGAAATGGACTGGCCTGCAAGAGCCCTGTGCCAGTGGCACATAACAAGCACCTGTGCTGGCCCCATGTAATAGTGCTTGAGAAAACCTAGCAAGCCAAGTGAGACCATAACCCATGGCCTATGCCAGTGGTGTAACCAGCCCACTTAGGCATACCTTTCTTTCATTGGACACTAAACTCTGCTTGTAAAGACCTGTTGAGGCAAGTGAAATCGAAATCAATTTCGATGACAGCACCGCATGACTAGCATCCGTGCCAGTGGAGCACTAAGAGCACCATCTGAGCATGATTGTTGCCAGGGCCGCCGACTCGACCCTGTGCCGGTGGCATGTAAAAAGCACCATTTGAGCGTGATCATTACCAGCGTCGCCTTACTAGCACTTGTGCCAGTGGTACGTGAAAAACAACATTCAAGCGAGGGCGTTGCCAATGCCGTTGGACTCTCTCCTGTGCAGGTGAGAGATGAAAACACCATCTGAGCATGGCCGTTGCCACTACCACCTGACTGGCCCTCTACACCCATTACACTCTCGAAGTGGTTGGCGTTAGGAAAGGCATCCAGCTGTAGAAACTCAGCCAGATCAGATTGGAGCCTGGTGCAGCCATCAGGCTCACCAGTCTCCAGTCAAGCTGTCCAACTCATGCCAGCATGGAAAGCAGATGTTAAACGATGAGGATAATGAGGATCCTCATCACATGACCAAACCAGCACAGTCTTTTCTCTTGTGCACAACATCTGATTACTCTTATGCTCAATTTTTTTCTCAACATTTTTACACTTTGTCATACATGCACACCAGCATTGCACATCCTGCAGTACATGCCAACTTCATTTATGTCAAGTTTTCACATGTCCCTATTCCACTTCCATGTTCTTACACAAGCATTGTACAATTTGCCTTTCACTCTGAAGAAGAGGCCCTTTGTTTGTAACAAAGGTAATAGTTCTCTGAACTTTTCCCTGTCAGTTCTTATTCTGCTAACAATTATACTTTCAGAGCATCCTCCTCCACTGCTAATTAGCTCACATAAGTAACAGAAACTATCTACTACTTCTAAGGCTCCTCCTGTGCATTTGAGAGAGTCTATTTCTTGTGTGTTCTTATTGTTTATTGTTCTTCCATATCCGCCATGCAAAGACTACTTCCTCTCTTAACCTTCTTGTGATTTCACTTCACATCTTATGTGTCCATAGCTAGCACTGGGTACATTGTAACATTGTATGGAATTTGTACCTACACCATTTCAATATTTTGAGCAAGACTGTTTCCCTGCTTTCCTGCTAACTAAGACTTTGGCCTTTCTTAAGTTAACTCTAAGACCCTTTGATCCCAATCCATGCTTTCACATCTGAAATTTCTTCTCTAATTTTACTAAGATAATATATATATATATATATATATAGGGAGAGTTTACGAAAAAAACAAAAGACGATGACAGGTGGTGTACAAAACATACAGATGTATTAGTATAACGCTCAGGAATAGAAAAAGTCTTTTACATTTCGGGCCTACGCTCTTCTACAGAAAGGGACACAGAAAAAACAAGGAGAGAAAAAAATGTGTGTAGTGGCTAACGATCTATCATATATATATATATATATATAGAGGGAGATAGGGGGGAGAGAGAGAGCAATAAGAAAATGGAAGGGATCAAGAGGTGGTATTCATCAACTTTTAGACATTATATTATGTCAATTTATTTTTTATTTACTAAAAGGACAATTATAACAATATACATACATGTATAACATATGCTTTACATATATAATATATAAAATATAAAAATATCAGTAATTATTAAGATATATAACATAGCAATATATATATATATATATATATATATATATATATATAAACCATAAATGTCAGGAAGTGTGAGAGGTGAATATGTATTTATTTAACCACATGACTTCCTTAGGATTATGGCCATTTTGCAACCTTCTTTATGTATTATTAATTTCAGTGTGGAATGCTTACAAATTTGCGTTAATATGCATGCACAGCACTAACAATTGTTTATTCATAATGTACAATTGTGTGAGGTCTTCTGACCGTTTAACCCTAATCTGAAGCTTACTGTTGTTCAATATTACTTCTTCATTTAATCTTTAAACTTCCAGTTGTCTGTTCCCAACTTAGCCATCCATTTAATTACTTTGACTAACAATTCATTTGCATTGTTTTTTTTTATATATTCTTATTTACTTTTTTAAGCTACTTATTTTATTTTTATATTTACTTTATCTACTTTAACTTCCTCTTCTTATCCCTTCTTCTTTTTAGCTGACATGAGGGATAGTCAATTCCTTTAATTTCTATCTCAAATTGTTATTTTTACTAACCAAACCAAGCTAATTTTATCTAGTTTCAGCCTTCCTTACATAATGCAAATATGTTAGCATAATTTCTTCCTCCCTAAATCAATACTACATGAAGAAGGTTGTGAAATGGCCATAATCCTAAGAATGTCACATGGTTAAATGAAAGTATATTCACCTTGCATAACTTCTGACTTTTATAGTTTATCCTCATGGAATAATTTTGGCAATCAGGTCTTCTGGATTTCAGTTGCATGGACACTCTATATTACACTTTTCTGTTTTGGATTACTATGTGGACTTTTAACCAAATCCATAAAAGGAACTTTCTGTGATAGCAACATGATTCTCTAAATCTTCATGTTATACTACTCACAGGGATAAGATTTAATATACAGTAGATGTGCAGTAAGCACTCACTCAATTTTAAATAGATTTTGTTTAATGCCTGGGCAGCTGGAAAAATTTACTCTTCTGATAACAAAGTGTTTCTCACTCAGAATGAATGAGAGTTTTATGGTACCTGCTTATGAAATGCAGTGTTACTTAGTAGATAAATGAAAGCCTTGAATGCAGGATTTGCTAAGACATTGAAATGGAGTGAGCAATACTGTACTGGTTATGCAATGCTAGTGTACTTAAACAACATGGTATTAATTATCTGAGAGAAAAACTAGATATAAGAGGAATTAGTTGTAATGTGCAAGAGAGAAGACTTCCATTGCATGAATATTTGATTCATTTGGAGACAAACAGATGTAGATGGAACATGTGGAAGACAGGGGCCAGAACAGTGAAGGTTGATTTCAGGATGCTGAGTCTCACAAAGGTGATGACAAAGGACTATGATGATAGGTAATACACAGTACTGAAGATTCACTCACTTATGCCCATATGGCATAGCAAACATGAAAATGATGAGAGTGATGGAGGCTAAAAGGTATCATCACCACCATCATCATCATCATCATTTAATGTCCATTTTCCATTCTGGCATGGATTGTACAGTTTGACAGGAGCTGGCCAGTTGAAGAGCTATCCAGGCTCCATGTCTGTTTTGGTATGGTTTCTATGGCTGGACACTCTTCTTTACACCAACCACTTTACAGAGTGTACTGGATGCTTTTATGCAGCACCAGCACAGGTGCCTTTATATGACACCAACATGGGTGCTTTTTACATAACACCAGCATTCTTGAGCCCACAAGGTTAGGATTGCTCAACTGAAGAGGGATGCAAGTGACATGCATGTATGCAAGGACAACCACAATTTTACTTAACTTGACACAGAAAACTGCCAGAAGTCTTGATCCCTGTGAGGTCCAACATCTGAAGATCCTTTCTCACCACTTTGTTCCATGTCCTCCTGGGTCTACCCCTTCCACACATTCACTCCACAATTAGAGATCAGCACTTCTTAAAGCGGTTGTCTTCATCCATTATATTTATGCCTATTGTCCAGTTAAACCTCATTCTGTGCTGCTCACCTATATTTGGGCCTGTTTCCCAATATACTCCTGTTAAGCCTCCATCTATTCTTTGATACCCCATTTTTCTCTTTTATTCTTTTACTTGTTTCAGTCATTTGAGTGTGACCATGCTGGAGCATCGCCTTTCGTCAAGCAAATCGACCCAAGTACTTATTCTTTGTATGCCATGTACTTATTCTATCAGTCTCTTTTGCTGAACTGCTAAGTTATGGGGACATAAACACACCAACGTCAGTTGTCAAATGTCAGTGAGGGGACAAAGACAGACATGAAAACATATGCATATATATATACGATGGGCTTCTTTCAGTTTCTGTCTACCAAATCCACTCAAAAGGCTTTTGTCAGCCCGAGGCTATAGTAGAAGGCACTAGCCCAACATGCTATGCAGTGGGACTGAATCTGGAACCATGTCATTGGGAAGCAAGCTTGTTATTACACGGCCATGCCTGCACCTTGTCTTTCATACTTTCTTATCTCTATTACTCACCCTCCTACACTAAACTTTTAACTTGTGCACAATGCCATCATTGTTTCCTCCTATTACACTCTCACTCTGGTCACAGTTTCCCCTTCATACTCTGCTCACCCTCTTGGTTATCTTACTTTAATCAGAGACACCATAGTGTAGTGATATCACTTCAGTCTTGTAGGATACAAGACAACCACAGTAGGGGTGATGCCACAATAAAACACCCCCAAGACACACTGTAAAGTGGTTAGTGAACAGAGATAACATGGAGTTGAGCGGCCCCCTTTAGTCTATTCAATAGCATGACAAACTTGCAAGTATATATATATATAGGCCTCTTTCTTCTGGTCATCTCATCATGTGGAACCTTTTATCCCAACACATTTTTCTCTCTCTCTCTCTCTCCATTTTATTTTTCCTCTCATCCCTTTCTGTCAAAGAGTGTCGGCTCAGAATGTCAAAAACTTTTCCATTTCTCCTGAGTATCAAACTAATAAAACCTACTTGTTTTTCCATCACTTATCTCCATCTTTTGTTTTCTGTACATTTGAACCATAGATGTATATATATTTAAACACACACACACACACACACACATACACATATATGTGAGTATGTGTATATAAAATGCACCCATGCTGGCACCACATAAAATGCACCTGTAAAGCGGTTGGAGTTAGGAAAGCATCCACCCATAAAAACCATGCCAAAACAGACAATTGTACCCTGGTGCAACTCTCTGGCATGCCGGCTCTTGTCAAATCATCCAACCCATGCTGACATGGAATGTGGAAAATCATGATGATGATGATGATGATGGTGTATGGTAGCCTCTCAAGTCCGAGAAACACAAATCTACAATTTCTTGTGGAACAACTTGCACAGATTATTTGCCTCTAGTGATCATGAATTTGTACTGCACTTTAATTCACTCCCTCCATCAAAATGACATTACCTGTACAGGGGGAACGTTGTGCTGCACATCAGGTACTGGAGTGATTGCAGAGAAACATATCATAAGGTGTTTTGGTCAAGAGCACAACACACTACCCAGCTCAAGAATTGAACCCACTATCTTACAATCATAAATGCAACACCCACACCCCTAGGTCATGCACTCTCACAGGGGTTGGACAAAATAATGGAAACACCTTAAAATTTCAAACAAATTTATATTAGTATTGGGTAGGACCGCTTTTGCAGTAATTACAGCTTGAATTCTACGAGGTATGGACTCATACAAAGTTTGAATTGTTTCCAAAGGAATTTTGTCCACTCTTCAGCTTAGACAGTCTCCAGTTCTTGTAGTGATGATGGTGGAGGATATTGACTCCTTACTTGTTTTTCGAAAATGCACCATAAATGTTCAATAATATTGAGACCTGGGGACTGCGGTGGCTCTCCATTCAATAACAACTTTAGCTGTGTGAATTGGTGCATTATCATCCTGAATGATTGCATTTCCCTCTGGAAACAGTTCTGCAAACAAAGGATAAATTTGATCAGATAAAATGCTTAAATAGTCTTGACTATCAATTCTGCCATGAAGGGAAACCATTGGGCCAGTGTATTTCCAAGATGTAGCCCCCAGATCATCACAGATCCTCCTCCATGTTTCACAGTTGGAAGAAGGCAGTTTGGGTCAAATCCTTCTTTTCGATGTCTCCACGTGTATACTTGGCCAGTGGTCGGGAATATGTTAAGGATGACTCATCCGAGAAAATAATATTCTTGCACTGCTCTAGGGACTAATTCTGTAGGATTTTGCACCACTCTAAACACTTTGTAACCTTTGTTTTTGAAAGTAGTGGTTTTCTAATTGCAGCTCTCCCATGAAATCTGGCTTTATGCAATTCTGAGCGAACAGTTTTTATAGAAACTGGGTTCTTGAGGTGGTCATTAAGCTCTGCAGGAATATTGAGAGCTGTACTTTTGTGATCCTTTCTAACAATGCATGTAAGAGTCTGACAGTACCTATCTGAAAGTTTTGGCTTTCTTCTGCAGTTTTGTTTCGACAAGGAGGTTTTTTCCCTCTTTCTCAAAGGCTGTCATTACTTTTGAGACAGTACTTCTTGATACACTAAACATTTCAGCTGTTTTCATTATGCCAGTGCCTGCCATACGGGCACAAACAATTTGACCTTTTTGAAAGTCCAATAGTTCTGTCACTTTAAATGAATTTTAATTACCTTTTTCTGATGATATCTGAAAAGAAACAGCAATTTTAGCAAAACATATTAAGCAACACTAATAATAAATCAAAAGACATAAAAATAAACAAGCTTTTGATGGTTTTATAGATATTTCAAAATTATGATGCTAGGTGTTTCCATTATTTTGTCCAATCCCTGTAGATATATATATATATATATGATATATACACACACACATGAATATTGTTGCTGCTTTGTGTAAAAATCTAGGTAAGTGGGATCACAATCACCACTGTGACAATAAAGATGAACAATGGTTTAAACTTTGGAGCCATTTGTTTTCTATTCATACGTTATGATGTGTACGTGTACCACGTGTACATATTAGTGTACATACCCATCATAATGTGTAAGTAGAAAATAAATAGCTATGAAGTTTAAACCATTGTTCATCTTCATTGACACAGTGGTGATTGTAACCCTGCTTGCCTAGATTTCTACACGAAGCAGCAACAGTAAGAAAAACTTTGTTGGCTCATCATTACAGAAGCAGCAAAAGATTGGTTACACTGTTACAAAGTCATGTTCACAGTAATATGAAATAACCATAAAATATTCAGGGATGACAGCAGTTTTCCGGGATATAGATGCACACAACACACAACCAGCTAGTCAGAAGACAAAACAACATGGATCCCAGAAACAAACTGGAAGTGACCCACTTCCCACAAGTCGTAAAACTAAGACTAAATAATAATATAACAATAACTTATTGGTGGAGATAACATACATGTGTATATATGTATATATATATACTTTATTTAAAGCAGCAGAAAATTCAACAAAACCTGTTACTCTGAGTTTCCCGTTGCCGTTCATCGGACAGTAACGGCAACGGGAAACTCAGAGTAACAGGTTTTGTTGAATTTTCTGCTGCTTTAAATAAAGCATATTACTCTACCACTGGTATTTGAGTACTCTTTTTTCCACCTTGTTTCACATTTATGTGTTTACTCCGGTATATATATATATAGATAGATAGATAGATAAAACCTTCTTGGAAAAGGATGCATGGCATTCGATCATATAATAATATAAATAATATATAAATATATGCATATATACATACATATATGTACATACCTACATATACATGCACATATGAGTACAGGACATCAAAAAAAGTTGAACACAATGAGAAGCAAAAACATAAAAACAAAAACATAGAAACAAACTTTTTTGGAACAACAAAAAAACAAACAGAGAAACGAGACATACAACATAAAGAATATTCCCCTTCTTCAGTTGTTTCCTGTTTCATCTACTCCACGATTCGAAGGCAAGGACAAGACGCGACTTCATTGAAACAGTCCTTCCTGCAAAGCAAATTAAATAAAATTTGGGATTTTTTGCGGAGGGTGAAAGTGGTAACAAGAACAGGACAGTGAGAACAAAACAGTAAAACAATAAAAGAATAAAAACAGTAAAAGACAGAACAATGAGAACAAAATAGTAAAAACAAATGATGAGGGTTGTTAAGCCAAGACGATGGAAAAATTATTCTGAACGCTTAGGGAGATGAGCTTATGAAGAGACAGAATAAGCACGTTTAGTCTTTGCGAAGGTAGTAGTCAGAAAGATAGATTCCCTCTTGTCCTGTGTCAGCAACGAGAGAGTCGAGGAGGAGAAGTGAGAGAGAGGGAACAGTGAAGGGGAGAGGAGAAGCATAGGGTGGGAGAGAAAACCAGAAAGGATGAAGAACAAGAGGGGGAGAGAGATAGACAGAGAAGAGATAGTAAAGATAGAAGAGTGCGCATCGTAATTATTAACGTAAAACTTAATAATATAAATAATATATAAATATATGCATATATACATACATATATGTACATACCTACATATATATGTATATATACATGGATACAGGACATGAGAAATAACGTTGAACACAATGAGAAACGAAAACATAGAAACAAACTTTTTTGTGGACAACGAAAAAACAAACAGAGAAACGAAACAGGCAACATAAAGAATATTCACCTTCTTCAGTTGTCCCTGTTTCATCTACTCCACGTTTCGTAGACAAGGACAATACGCGACGTCGTTGAAACAGTCCTTCCCGCAAAGCAAATTAAATAAAATTTGGGATTTTTTGCGGAGGGTGAAAGTGGTAACAAGAACAGGACAGTGAGAACAAAGCAGTAATATATATATATATATATATATATATACACACACACATGCATATACATATATATACACACACCTACATATATATATATATATATATATATATATGCACACACATATATATACACACACACACATACATATATACACACATATACATATATACATATACAAAATTCAATGACTGGCACCCGTACCAGTGGAGTGCTAAGAGCAGCATCCTACTGTGATCATTGCCAGAGCAGCCGACTGGCTTCCATGCCGGTAGCATGTAAAAATGCCGGTGGCGCATGAAAATACATTCGAGCAAGATCGTTGCCAGTGCCACTGGACTGGTTCCTCTGCAGGTGGCACGTAAAAAACACCATTTGAGTATGGCCGTTGCCAGTACCGCCTGACTGGCCCTTGTGCTGGTGGCACGTAAAAGCACCCACTACACTCTCGGGGTAGTTGGCGTTAGGAAGGGCATCCAGCAGTAGAAACTCTGCCACATCAGATTGGAGCATGGTGCAGCCATCTGGTTTGCCAGTCCTCAGTCAAATCGTCCAACCCATGGAAAGCGGATGTTAAATGATGATGATGAATTTGCAAGGAAACACTGACCTCCTTCAAAAATAGGACATGGACTCGATCGTTACAATGGGAAGTTCAAATTCTGTCCAGGTCACAGATATTGTTGGACTATGTCTAATCTCTAAAATTAGGGAAGAATACCCTAATGTTAGTGGAGGCCTATATAGAGATGATGCCTTATTCGCCGTATCTGAATCCTCTACACAAACAACTGATAGGATTAGGAAAAAATAAGATTTTTAAAATTATACAAAATTATCATCATCATCATCATTTAACGTCCATTTTCCATGCTGGCATGGGTTGGATGATTTGACTGAAGACTGGTGAACCAGATGGCTGCACCAGGCTCCAATCTGATATGGCAGAGTTTCTACAGCTGGATGCCCTTCCTAACGCCAACCACTCCGGGAGTGTAGTGGGTGCTTTTACATGCCACCGGCACGAGGGCCAGTCAGGCAGTACGGGCAATGGCCACACTCAAATGGTGTTTTTTACATGCCACCTGCACAGGAGCCAGTCCAGCGGAACTGGCAAAATTAGATATCATATTTGAAAATGTCTCTGAATGTTAACACATTCAGAGACATTTGGATAATGGCTTATTCTACTCCTATCATAAGGCTAACAAAACTATTAAGTATATCCACACTTTATCAGATCATCCCCAAAGTGTCATTAAGGAATAATTAAAGGCGTGTCAATATGAATATCTAATTTATCTGCAAATGAAAAAAATATTTAATGAGTTTGCACCCCTTTATAATACATCACTAAAAGACAGCAGTTTTAACAGTAAAATATACAATATTAAAAACATGATATTTAAAAACAAATTAGGCAAACAGTTTCCAGAGTCAAGACTGTTGAAAAGGTTGCAGGATGCAACGAAAATTTTAGGAAAATAAAAATAAGAAATAAGTGAAAATTTTACTGTTGAGTGTGTTAAATTATGAGGTACTAAAAGAAAATTGACTTTCACCGGACACAACATTTTCCAAATATGAATTTTAACATTGACTCACATCCTATAAATAACATCCACCAAATATAGAAATCAACAACACTTTAGAAGACGCTATAGATTTTTCAAGTATAGCAAAAATGATATGCGGCAGAATAGGAACTATTCTGGGAGGAAACAGGAAATTGTATGGTTTACACCCCCTTTCTCCCTCCATGTAAGAAATTTCCCTAAGTTATTTTTTAGCATTATCAATAGGAACTTCTCGCCTGGTCATAAATACCAGTCTATATTTAATAGATCTTGTCTTAAATTATCCTATTCTACCTCACCCAATCTTGGATCTATCATCGCAGCAAATAATAGACTTAAACTTAGAAATAATGAAACCATTAGAGATAATTTAGCTGATCTTAACACGAAGAACAATGATAAGGACTTGGATATTAAAAATAGTAAGATTAAACAAAATAAAAACATGTAATTGTCATAATAGGGAATTTTGTTCTCTTAAAGGCTTCTGTTTAAGGAGAAACACCGTATATAAAGTCGAAGTCTCAACCCTAAATGAACCTAAAAAGATTTACATAGGTAGTACTATTGACTTTAAAAGTAGATATAGGGCACATATAAACTCATTCACTAACCACAAAACAAAAAACTCAACTACACTAGTCACCTACATCAATAGATTAAAAATGAACAACAAAGAATTTAGTATAAATTGGTCTATAATAAGGGAAGCCACACCATATAATACACACACAAAGAATTGCGATTTATGCACAAAGGAGGCGCTCCACATAATCTGAGCCAACAGAAATAGTTTAGTCAATAAAATATCTGACGTTATAATTACCAGTAGACACAAATATATTTCAATGTTTAAATTTTTTTTTAAATAATTAAACTATATGATTCTAATTTTGCCTTACCACTGTCCCGCTATACCTCTAATTTTTCATCAACTGGCACAAAGCCACCACTACCCTCATTACTACTTCCTCCTCTCAGCTGAGAGGGTTTTCGTATTGCATGTTACTCAGTGACCCTGTTGGTGTTGGTGCTACATAAGAAACACCCACTACATGCTGAATAGCAGTTGATATTAAGAAGGGCATCCAGCCATAGAAACCATGCCAAAACAGACATTAGAGCCTGGTGCAGCTCCTGTCAAACCATCCAACCCATGCCGGCATGGAAAATGGACATTAATTGATGATGATAATATATATACAACAAGCTTTGGTCAAATTGAGATAAAAGTAGGAGACACTTGCCATGCAGTGGTTCAGAAACAAACTTTTTAAACACCATCCATATTCACTCTAACACAGCTTATAGAACAAGCAAAAGAATAAAAGCTTCCTCTCTGTTACACAACAGCTGCAAAAAGGTGTTCAACAGCACAAAGATGAACACAGTGCTGAAACTCCTGGAAATGCAAGGAGTAACATGAGGCGATTTGAGAACAAAGCGGCGTGAACAACATGATCACAGAATACAAGTTCTGCTGAGCTGATGATGTCACAAGGTTCACAGACTACATGCGGACCTATGCAGTTCCTAAGTGATATCCACTCAGAAGGCCACCATAATGATTGGAAGACAATTGACTAAAACAATTTGGGTCAAGATGTAAAAGAATGGTGCAGTCAAGAAAGAATTGAAAGCCCATTGTGATCACATCGTGGCTGTGTGTTTAAGAAGTTAAGTTTGCTTCCCAACCAAATGGTTTTGGGTTCAATTCTACTGTATGGCATCTTAAGTGTCTTTTGCATCCCCAGGTTATAATAATTTTATATCTACCTTCCCTGATGGTATGTATATATATATATACACACAGGGTGGGGCAGAGAGGATGGACATTTTTGAAAACTTCACTGAATCAAATTTTATTGACATCAATGTGTTTGTATTGAATTAGCATTTGTCAAAATCAAGGGGCTTCAGAGTGTAGTGTCCCTGCCTTCCTGAGCTAGTTTTCCACCACATTTCTTAAAAGTTGTGGTAGAGGCCTTGGTCTCAAGATCACTCAAGTCTAGAAACTAAGATTGGGGGGAAGTAGGGCATGCTCCCCATAGAAAATCCAGCTCCAAAAAAGCCTCATGATAGCAAAGGAGAATGGGCACCAACCAGCCCAAAGGTTGGGGTGGACTACATCTGCCTACCTTTGTTGCTATGGCACTGAGGTAGATCCGGCCACCCCTGTTAACAGGGGCAAAACCCAAAGTTAAAACAATGGATGATGATGATGATGTGGAAAACAACATCCATCATGTGGTGTCCATTTTCACATGTATTTCTGAAGGCATTCCTGGAAGTTGGCCTCCTCACTCCAGCATTGCTCTATCAATTTGGGCAACTTCCACGTGAATAGCTTCTTTCAAATCATCCATTGTACAGGGCTTATGCACATACACACATACCTTGAGGTGTCCCCACAAGAAATAATCATGCATTTACAAATCAGGGGACAGTATGGGGAGGGAATGTCAGCAAACCACACATGTTAAATGGGCACATGTTTTCGTCGTAATTCAGGCACAAAGTTGTTTATCATCTCGTAATGCTCGGAGTTCACAGTATCAGCATTTTCATCATTGTCTTCAAAAAAATAAGGACCATTGACAGCAGGTTTTCCAACAGACTGTAACTTTTGGGTTGTGGTGTGGTCTTTTGTGCAGTTCTCTCAGATTTTAAAGAGCCCGATAACAACAGTTCTATTTATTCACTATACCACTGAGATGAAAATGAGCTTCATCACTCATTTGCCTCAAAAATTGCTTCTATCTGTTGTGTGAAGTTAAGCCATTGTGCATAGTCCCATGGTTGCAACTGTTGCCGAATGACTAATTTGTGTGGATGGAAATGCCGGTCTTCATGCACACTATGCCTTATCAATCAATTACTGATGCAAAATTCAGTGGAATGCCTCCTAGCAGAACGATTTGGACTCCATATCAAAGCTTGTCTGACACATTCCACATTTTCCAGGGTCCGTACTGTTCATGGTACTCCCACCAGTGTCCTATCCATTAGTGTACGAAGTGCATTCACCCAACATAAGGTTGTGTTACAGGCAGGGACAGCCTGATTTTGGTGAATGCTAAAGTGGCACTGATACTCATGCTGAACTGTTGTGACAGACTCATTATTCTTCATGTAATTGTCATAGGCAAACACATGATGCTCTATCATCCACAGTGCCATGGCTTCACCTGAAAAAAAAATGCTAAGACATGTCCCTCCCATCGGGGTTGAGTAATAGCCATTTCAAAAATGTCCGTTCTCTCTGCCACACCCTGCATATATATATTTATGTGTATGTTAACAAAGCAAATTTGAATTAAGTTATTAAAATGATTTTCCAGTCTTTGAAAATAGACCCTAAATGAAGACAAATCTTTTGTAAAATGTCACAATGCAATTTCAGGTGAAAAGTCAAAACTAGAAGATGATTTAAAGAAATCATTGATGGAGCTGAAAGAGTCACAGGAAAAAGAATTAAACTTAAAACGAGACTTAAATGTAGGAAACATATTTCATTTATTGTTATGCATGTTATTCATTTATTGTTATTGTTTAATCAATAATGCACTGCCTCTCCTTCATGTTTCAGGGTCAGAGTTATATTTTAAGTATGGTTAATATTCAAATTGTAACATCTCAAATAGATGTGAAACTTTATCTACATAGATACACAGTTCGAAACCTGTTAATGAACTTGTTACTGTTTTATTCCAAATGGTTGCTTATAATTACATTGAAAATCTTAGTAGGTGCCGCTGGACTGGCTCCCATGCCAGTGGCACGTAAAATGCACCATTTGAGCATGATCAATGCCAGTACCACTGGACTGGCTCCTAAAAAGCACTATTCAAGCGTAGTCAATGCCAGTACCACCTGACTAGCCCTTGTGCCGGTGGCACATAAAAAGCACCCACTACACTCTCGGAGTTGTTAGTGTTAGAAAGAGCATCCAGATCAGATTGGAGCCTGTCGCAGCCTCTTGGCTTGCTAGTTGTCAGTCAAACTGTCCAACCCATGCCGGCATGGAAAGGGAACATTAAACGATGATGATGATGTATTTATTTCCTTCATATAAGGTGATTTTCAGTTGAAACCTTTAATTGAATGTTAGGAAGACAGATGTGTTCTGGTAGTTTGAGCAGAGCACTTTTTTGTAAAAATGTAAAGTATGTTTGAAAACTGAATAAATTTGAGGAATGTGATTCCTTTAGTTTCAAAAACATATCGACTCTTAATGTTTTTTAATTAAAGACAAGGTTAGTATTATTCTAGGGTGGAAAGTATTGGTGACTAAATCAGAATTTAATAAATACTAGTAATGATCCTTTCTATCAAAGGCACAAGGCTTGAAATTTTAGGAGGAGGGACTAGTTGAGTACATCGACCCCAGTGTTTCACTGGTACTTATCGACCCAAAAGGATGAAAGACAAAGTCGACCTTGACAGAACTTGAACCCAAAGCATGAAGACAGATGAAATGCTGCTAAGCATAAGACGTTATAAAGCAGCTAATATTTTATTTCTTTGACCCACATTAAGTTTATATTAACATTCTTCAACTTCTTAATCTACAATTAAATCCAGTGTTGAATTGTATTTTCATATCAGATGGCAATTTTGAGAAGGACTGAGAGAGAAATGTGTGGTGTGAAGCTGTTTGATAAGAGGAGAACTGAGGACTTGATGGGGATGCTGGGGATAGAGGAATCAGTGGAACAGCTGGCAAGGGTAAATGGAGTGTGGTGGTATGGCTATGTGTTGAGAAGGGATGAGAAGCATGCTCTGAAGAGGATGCTAGAGTTTGAGGTAAATGGACAGGGAAAGCAAGGTAGACTGAGGAAAATGAGGAGGAGATTGGGAGGGTTGGCTTGAGAAGGGAGGACGCACAAAACCGGGCAAGATGGTGAGATGGTGTGAGGGCGGTTGCTATGGCATTGAGGTAGATCCAGGCACCCCCGTTAAATGGGACAAAACCCAGATATAAAATATATATAAATGTATGTATGTATGTTCGTTCATTCATTCATTCCATTATTCATGTTAAAACAAAAATTACTAAAGGTTCTTAATGATTTTCAGACTGCCTTTTCTCATATCAAATCAATGGAGATCAGCATAGAATCAGAAAGGGAAACACACTTAGAATCTAAATTCAAGACAGAAGTTATGCAGGTAAATGGTCTATGTATATCTTTACAGTAGAGGGCAATGTATTGGTATTGTCCCAGATCTAATGTTCAGAAATTTATAATTATTTCAGTTCATACTCTTTGTTCAAATCCTTTAACAATCCTCTTAACTTTTCATCCCTCTAATCTAAATACATAATATACCGGCTTCAATTCAACTACAGAAATGTTTTCTTTACATATCTGTAGCTTTACCTTGTTAAGTGAAAACTATAGATTCTTTAATTTCAAACAGCTCCAGATAGCTGAACCCCCTCAAATCCCATCCTATTGTCATAAAAGAGATGACACATTGGATAATATAATCCTAGATATTCTCTCTGAATAAAAACGATGGTCATCATGATCTGTTAGATCAGTGTTGATGATGTGAGGCCAAATAACAACTCTGAAAGGGTAAATAATTAAGGTTTCAGTTTAGATCATAAAGGGTCAGAGCTATATATTACAAAGTATTTTGTTTGGTTCCCTTTTTTGCTGTACCTCTGTTTGTGCCCTAATAATCTAATAAATATCATAATAATATTTTTCTAAAATATGCTAAAGACAATATGGAAAAGCCAAACAATAGCCAATAAACTAAATGTCTTGATAGAGTGGAAGTAACCTAGAGTGAAAACCAACCATTACTTTAAAAAAGGGTCAGTGTGTAGCTACAAATATTTATGAAAACAAAATAATGATAAAAGTGGCAACTTCAGATTATACATTCAATACAAAGAAATAGTTAACATGATTTCTGGCTGCCAATTTATTTCCAGTCAGGGTACATTCACAGATATGATTGAGTTGAGGCAATATACAAAAACACTGATGTGAAAATGAGTAAGTACTGGATAAACAATGTACCAAACACAGTACATGAGAATGACCCGGTCACAAACACCTGGGACATGCCTGTTAAGACATCAAGAGATCAAGGCAACTCACTCAGCTATAAGTATCAAGCAGTGAATAGTACACTGCACTCTATGAGGCATATCCATCTGATCAAGAAAACATTGCACTGAAGGAGGTGAAAAAACTACCTAAAAGGAATATCTTGAAATTGAACTAGACAGAAAGTTGAGTATGAAGGTGAAAACAGAACTTATTAAAACATGAAGCTCATCAACAAGAGCCATTCTAAGATTCACAGCTCCACACACAGTCCAAAAACTAGCTTTTCTCATCATAGCTATCTTATCAATTGTAGTTACAATACAATAGCACAACCCAAACAGTTCGCTCTTTGCACACTATACAGTAACCACCCAATAAAATGACACCTCACTTAACAGATTTATACTTGATAAAATTATCACCAAACAGTATAACACAGCACATGCTCTACACAATGCACACCTATAAAGTAACGCAAAACATACTCTTACAAAATCCATACTCGATACTATAAAACCAACAACTCACATTCTATACAATTGCCACCTATTAATATGGCACATGATACATGCACTACACAATTACCACCTGACTCTATAACGCATAACACTAATTACAAAATATATGGAACACAAACACCACCTATCAAAATAACTCACATTGCACACATTCTACAAAACAAACAGATATTAAATTAATGCTAAAAGCAATGAATTAAATGTCTCATAAAATCACAATTCTCAAGAACATGGGGGTGTACCTATTAGAACAGTAGAAACTTGCATAAAACTGGTGAAAACATGATAGTGAGAATAATTGTATTTAATATAGGCACAAGGCCAGAAATCTGATGGGAGGAGATTAGTCAATTACATTGACCGCCCCCCCCCCCCCCCAGTACTGGGCTAGTACTTTATCTTACCAACCACCAAAAGAGAAGAGGTAAATGTGGTATTCAACTACTGATCTACAATGGTGATCATTGTACTTGACTACTGATCTATAATGGAGAACTATTTATTTATAGTAGTCGGTATTAGAATATTGATCTGTTGTGGTGGCCACATTACATGACTACAGATCTACAGAGATGGTCATGGTATTGAATGACTCATCTATTATAGTGATCATTGTACTAAACTAAACTACTGTTATCATAGAACTGGACTGTTGGAATATTTTGGTAATGATAGTATTGGACTACTGATCCAGGGGACTATGTTTTCAACTTCTGCTACCACTAACTAATAACTTCTGCTCCTGATTAAGTAAACTTACTTTATTTACTTCAGTCTACTAGCATGAAAATAGGTGGCACTCCAGAGCATATATTCATCATTAGTCTCAGAAAACAGCTAAGGTATTGCCACATCAGTAGGCTATAAGAGAGAAGATCACATTAAATATCAGTGCTTCATATTCTGTCAGTCACAATGCAATAATTCTGTTTCCAAGAAGACACTTGTCTTTGGAAAGTATACCAGCTGATATAATTCACAGCAACATTATCAGTTTACAGTGCTGCTGAGTTGAATTCCTTCTATAGGAAACATTACCTGTTATAAAGAGGTTTTCTATTCAGAATAAATTCGTTTTTCATTTGCTTATTTCTATGAAAACTGAAGATGATCACAAGAGGTTTGGTTGAAGAAAATAATGATTAGGAATGTCTAATAAAACAATCCCATAAATATCTGTGACATATTCCACCTTAACTGATACATGTTAAACTTAGACTTCTACTCCTCAGAGCCTTCTTTATCAACTATTCTTAATATGTTTTATATTTATTTAGATGCATGTGCAAGACTTGGACAAAACCCTTCAAATGGAGCGTACTGCTTCAAAAGAAGCTCAGAAGACTTTTGAAGAAATGAATAAAAAACTTAGGTATGTCAAGAAATGTTCATGATGCTGTAAGTGTCATTATCATCATCTGATTTTCCATGCTGAATACATTATTTCTTACTTATTGTCTGCCTCTTTCCAGTTTCTTCTGTAAACTGTAATTTTTCTTACTTCAGCTGTTACTTCACATTTCTCTACTTTCATCTTTTCCTATTATCAAATACCACCTCCAATCATTCATTCATTCATTCATAATCTCATATTCTTGAGATTAACGCTACACATGTAGAAAATTATACATATTTTGTTGCTCAATAATCACCTGGAATATTTAACAATTTTTGTTCATGCTGTGATGCTATCACCACTCAAGTGGTTAAGAAGTTCACTTTGCAATCATGATAACCTGGGTTCAATCCCATTTCATGGAACTTTGAGCTAGTATCTTTACAATAGCTGTGAATCTGCCAAAGCCATGTGAATGGAAATAGGTAGACAGAAACAATGTGAAAGCCCATTGGAAGATTGTACATGTAATTCAAAGGGCCAAACCTTGTTAGACACTGTGCCACTCTGATTTCCTATTAGGGTTGCAACTATTTGTGGGATATTCAACCACCTACACTATAATTCAATGAATAAATGGTTCAGGTGAGAAAACAACTGCATCTCCCAGACTGAGGCTGGATGCAAAATATAAAATGGGTCTCCTGCCTTGACTTTCTTATTAGGAGCTCTTTTGCATTCCTTCAGGAATCTGATATCCTTTGGTGGTGGTGACTGGTGTCTGTTAACTTTAACTCTTTGCAGATCAGTCTACTTGGCAATTTACGCAAAGACCTTGTTGTTTCTCCATTTGTATTTGCCTTCTCCTAGTGCCTTAGGGCATCTAGTCAAGATGTGATACATAGTGCAAAGAGTTGCTCCATACTGTCTCATATTTTAAGGTTATTTGGGGTTATCAAGAAGAGATCAGCAACAGCATGAAGGAGGAAGGACAATCTTCCCTGGTCACTGCCCCAGTGATCCTTCCAGGACAGCAGGTGCTCTAACATTTGGTGCCACTGTATCCATTGTCCCTGGTGTGCAAGACCTACTACCTTCACTCAGCAATCCTTCTCTATTGAATCACAGATCCTTCATGAGTTCTCTCTTGTTCCTCTTGTTGGTGCTTCTCCAATTCTTGATGCTGTAATTGCCAAGTCCTAGCCATCTTTGATAAACTACTCCAATAATCTCCTGGCATTTCCAGTATGCCTCTGCTTTCTTCACAACTTCCTGCAACTTCCATTTTCTGCCACACTTTACAGTCTTGTTGGTGTATCTGACTCTCTCATTCTTCATATAGAAGCAATGTGCTGATTACTCTTTCCTTTGTGGGTTCCTCTACCACTGGAGGAAGATAATTGGTTGGCAGAGCTTAAAGGTCTTTTGGGGGGAACACCCAATCATCTTCACACTAATTTACTGTGTGGCTTCTGTGTTACTTCTACCTGGATCATGGCAAAATCATGAAGCAAACATGATCCCTGCAGTCTGGGTATGATGCCATACTGGGAGCACCATACTTTGAACCTTCCATGTAGCTAACTTTTATCAACTGCCAATATCCTAAGAGGTATGACTGTAATCTTTCCCAATGAATCAGACTCCTTTTTCTTGAATTGTTGGATCCCTACGTCCCTGAATGCTGATGATGTCATCTGTCAGCTTTCCTTAGAAGATATTCAGGTTCGGAAATTCCACTGGATTAAAATGTGACCATGTAGCCATGTTTTCCAGTTAGCTCGGTGTCCACCATACCCTTTCAGTTGGTGGTGTCATAACTATTATGCCATCCATAAAGGCTCTGCAAAGTGGATTTCTTGTATTTTCATATTTCAGTACCTCTCTACTGCTTCCTTCCCAACTCTAACAGTAGGTTCATGGCTACCATAGGTAGTACCATTGAACTTGTGCACCCTGCTACAATGCCTTTTTCCAGTCTCTGCTATTTAGTGGTGAAATTTCCCACTATGAGCCTTATCATCAGTGAATTCATGTGACATTATGAATTTGATTACTTCTGTTCATACTTGATAGGATTCCAATGCACTTTGGAGTACTGGTGGGGCACACTTGGGTATGCTTTGACAAGATCCAAACATACAACAGGGAGTGAGTTGTTGTTCCTCTTTGCCTTCTTAATGACATGGCTGATCGCTGATGCATGTTTGAAGCATCCAGATTAGCCTGGGACCCCTTCTTTCTGGACACTCATGTTGATGCACTCATTGGCCAGGAGATATGATATTAAACTTTTGGTAACGATGGCCCAAAAGATCTTTCCCTCCATGTTTATAAGAGAAATCTCTTGAAACTGGTCAAATCCTACTGAGTTTTCCTCTTTTGAGACAAAACAGCCTTCAGCAAGTATCCAAAGCCAAGGTTTCTGCTGCTTCTTCCAGATCAAACATAAAAGTTTTGCTAACTTTCTTAACAGCTGTGGGCAGTTTTGTAAATTCATTAAGTGGTATTAGATGGCTCTGGAGCAGAACCTGTACAAACTTTTACCACAACTGCCCTCACTTTGTTGAAAATGAAGTCTGCTATATTGAAACGGGTGTGGAGTTTGAGCTTTGGCAGTGGAGAGAGAGAATTTCCTAATGGAATATCTCTCCTGGGGTCACCATGCATTACTGCTACTCTGCTCTCCACCTCTTTCCTGAAGCACATTAACATGTTGCATTTTGGCTTTCTGAGGAAGTCAACCATGAACTGGAAGGACTGGTTAAAAATAAGACCTTTTCTCTCTGCTTTTTTGAAAGTGACACTGCCCTACAAAGCTGGAGCAGGTTTCTTCATGAATTCAAACTAGGTTGATTTAAATTTACTTTACTTTCGTTGTCTGCATCTTTCCACCTTTTCTTCAGCTACCTTAGCACTTTTCTCAATTCTGTCATCTGATGTTACCTCCTACTGTGACTGTTCTGTTTACTGCTTTTGTTAGCTTCATGCCAAAAGTATCTTGGCATGCTTGGTATCCCACTTGCACCATGGTTTTATCTTCCTGGAAGTGTCACCCTTCAAAATGTTGTCTTGTCCAACAGAATCCATCTCAGATTTGTCACTGGAGGCAAATTCTGCTATGATTTCTTCTCAAAGCCCTTACAGCTTTCAGATTAATCCACTCTTCTTATGTATTGAGCAAGTTGAGCAGAGAGGCCCTGGGCATTGTGATTTATATTTTACCCTGGTCCTTCTCTGACTTACAAGAAGTGCTAATACTGCCAGAACTAGGCCCCTAGGTACTGTTTGATGCTTTGCATTGCTCTTTGCATTCCAATTTTCTTTGATGAATCTTCATGCCATGTTCACTCCTAAATACTCTACCACAGTCAGTCCATCTCTTTTTCTATGATTTTATTTAACATACTGCCTCCTAGACTTGCTGTCAGTCATCCTGAGATTTATCAACTCCTTATATTCATTACATGTTAGGTGTTAAGTTGTAACTCTTTCATGTCATAATCCCCCACTGGTTAAACATTTGCCACTGTTTAATAACATCTAAGCAAAGTAAATTTTCCCTACCTTAAAATAACCTCACTTCTGGGGTTCATTTCACAATTAAAAATATATTATCTGCATATTGAATCTCCCCTGAATCCCCAGTGTCAGATTTAGTTCTATAGGCTTGTAATGTATGGAAAATCAGTGCCACCATTCAGTGGAGTCTTAAATCACCTGTGTCTTCTCTTAGCCTACAAGAACTGAAATATATTTCTGTTTCTAGCTGTAATTGAGTTGAATAGAAAATTATGTTAAAACTTGTGGAGATATTTCATTTGTTTGAGTGAGTTATTTTGTATTATTGTGATTACATATGAAAGTGTTGATATCATCTGGGCAATGATTTTTACATTCTATTCTTTCACTCACTCTCCTATTGTTAGTTGTTGTGACATGTTTCTTCAGTAACCACCCAATATTTAAGGTATACAAGATTAGGCTAGTTATCCATAGAGTAACAGAACAGACAGGATGAGTCAGTGTTGTTTGATATATCTATGCCATGCTTTAGCAATCAAACAATTAATTTCTCACCAAGGTCTTGCTTCATCAAGGCTAACTTCACATATTAAACAACACAAATATGCTAAAGAAGTTTAATTTATGAGGATCTTTCAATACTCTACTAATATTAGCTTCTTTGAAAAGAAAAAAACAATTGGCATAATTTGAACTATGAAATATAAATCATAAGTATAACATCTCCACCCCAAAACTTCAGTATGCTTCATTCATATCTATGTTTCAAATATCTCATGGTAGATGATACTTTGTGTGAATGTTATTTGCAGAAAGTCTCTAGGAAAATGTTATCTCTAGGAAGATTACAAAATACTTATTAGTGCTACAGGCCTTAGCAGAGGAGTTTTAGACTTGTTGCGTAAAGTAACTACTATGTGCTGATGACTAGTTTTTATAGGTGAATCTGTAGAAGACTTAGAGAAAACATTCCAGATTTGGAAGCAAAATATAGAATCAAGAGGTTTCAAAGTAAATTTAGAGAAAGCAGGAACATTGTACTGTCAGAGAAATAAACTCAAATTGCAAAAAAGGCTCAGGTAGAAATTCCATATGGTGTACTTGGTGCAAGCACTCGTTGCACAAGATATGTAGTGGGGTCGCAAAAGAAGGTAGACTTCTTATGTCAAAAAGAAAATTCTTCAAATGTTTAGGAGTAAGTAGCTTTTATTACATCATCATCATCATTTAACCCTTTAGCATTTAAACCGGCCATATCCAGCCAAAAGTATTCTGCCTGTTTTATGTTCAGCATGGCCAGATCTGGTCTCTCACACCAACTCTACAAGATCATTTGAAAAATTAACAGCTACCTCATCAAAATCTCATAGCTACAAGATAATGCATGATTAGTTCAAAACAATATGGATAAAAAAGGATTAATTTTGGCAGAATAATGTGAACCCTAAAGGGTTAATGTTTGCTTTCTGTGTTGGCAGTAGTTGGATGGCTTGACAGGAGCTGGCAGGCCAGAGGACTGCACTAAGCTTCTCTGTCTATTTTGGTATGGTTTGTATAGTTGGATGCCCTTCCTAACCACCTTACAGAGTGGACTGAGTGCTTTTTATATGGCACCAGCACCGGCAAAGTCTGTTTTGACATGGTTTTTATGGTTGGATTCCCTTCCTAATGCCAACTACTTTACAGAGTGGCCTGGGTGCTTTCTACATAGCACCAGCACCAGCGAGGTTTACTTTAGTATGGTTTTTACAGCTGGATGCCCTTCCAAATGCCAATCACTTTACAGTATGGACTGGATGCTTTTTACATAGCACCAGCACTGGTGGGATCACAAGGTAGCTCACAAAGCAAAGATCCTTTGAAAAGTGGAGTATTGGAGGAGGTAGCCTTGTACCAAGTAATGAGAGGTTAGAGTGTGACAGAGAGAGAGAAACAAGTGTCTTGCTGTAGAGGAGACACATGATTACCTAGTCAGAGGGAGAGAATGAGAGAAAGAGAGAGAGAGACGGAGGCAAAAGAAAGACATTTATAACCAATCCTTCCAATTCATAGCTCCAAGGTGACCAAAGCTTTATGAGTAGATTTGGTAGGCAGAAACTGAGAGAATCTTGTTCCCAAACTAAGTAATACTTCCTCATGCCTAGACATGTTTTCCCTGGAAGATTGGAGATGAACAACATTGCTTCCATGACAGTGGTACTCATTTACAAGATGTCAAGAGAAGAGTATACACAAGCACACACATTTATTCACACACACACATATACAAGAACTAGCTTCTTATAGTTTCTGTCTACCAAATCTACAAGGCTTTCATCAACCAAGGGCTATAGAACTCACTTGCTCAAGGCACCACATGTGGGACTGCATCTGAAACCACATGGTTCGGAAGTGAACTTTTAAACCACATGGCTGTGATAATGTAAAATTAAACACTTATTTACTTCTTAATGAAAATGAACAAAATGAAGAATGCAAAAGAAATGCAAGCGAGAATTAAAGAGCATTGTTGTTTGCTTGAAGCATTGTTGTACAAAAGTGGAATAATTAATGAAATAAGAAATAAGGAAAGCTTCTAACAATGCAGAAAGTTATAAAAAAACTTCATATTTTGGGTGCAAAGGCCTATCTTCAGAAGAATACAGTCAAAGACATGTATATTTACACAGATCCTGCCATTTTGGATAGACCAGTACTTGTGCTAGTAGCAGCATTTCCCCAAATGCTGCTGTAGTTGGTGTTGTACCTGTCACAATGGGGACAGCTGTGCTGGAGACAAGGAAGACTGGTTGAGGTTGGCAACGGTAGTGGTGGTGGTGGTGGCGGTGTCTACATCCCCATAGTTGGTGGTAGTGGTAAGTGTTGTGGTAGTAGTTGGCGGTGTATGTTCTTGTAGTATCTGCTGGCATGGTGGTTGATGGCAGTTTACAACAAACATTCCTCAATATGGCATGAAATAGCAGTGGTGGAGGGTACTGGTAGGTATCAGTGCTAGTCACTATTGTGGTAGTAAGGATGTTGGTCATGGTTGCAGTAACAAAGGGAGTGTTTGACAGTATATTCACAGAAGCCACTGACCCAATTTCAATCAACCATTGACTTTTGGGGTTAAGTTGGTGGATCAATAAAGATAGGCCTTGCAGTGGATCAGTAAAGATAGACCTTTTGCACCTGAAATATAAAGGTTTTTAAACTTTGTGCATTGTTGGAAGCTTTCTTTCTTTCCCATTTCATTCATTATTCTTCTTCAACGAGAGATAATTATTTTTCACACGTTAATGTGAAGGAGGATATTGTTTGCTATAACATAATAATTGTACATCAAGAGGAAAAGAGGTTAATTTTTAGCCTCAAATCTTCCTCAACATCGAATTTGATTTTGTATTTATCTTTCTTTTTTTCTTTTTAAGAAAAACCAACATGTGGAATCTAGTTTTTCGTTGTTAAGTTGTAACAAAATGCATTAAAAATTAGGCCACTTTCTTACATAATTAATTTAGATACTCTTTACAACTTAAGCAAAAACCAATTCAGATGTTCTTAATTTTTGTTTCAGAGTAGTGTTGCATGAAAATTCAATTAAGAAATCCACTTAGTTCATTTTATTGTAACATTTCTTCATTTTCTGACTTTTCACTGAATGGATTTCTAATCCAAATCTTTGTTGACATAGTTTTGGGATGGGGAATATTCATTCAAATTTTTTGTTAAACTTAAAAGTTGTTTTTGAATTGATGCAGAAAATGCATCTAATTGTAAGTTTATTTCTAAATGATTTCTTTATAATTTACATAATGCTTCAATGGACTGAAATTTTCCTTTTAGAACATGTTCCATCCACAAAGTCAGTTATTTAATTATTGCTTTTCTTTCTCCATGAACTTTAACAACATTTATGTTTGTGCTTTACAAGTTCAAATTTAATTCATTTACAATAGAATATTTCATATAAGTAGGTCAGCCATAATAACCAATCAAATTCTTGAAATCTATTTTTAAAATCAAATATATCTCTTGCTAACAGAGCATGTTCATCTAGAAACAATAAAATTTCATTTTATAATTCAAGAAGTTATTCCAAAGCATTTCCTTTATATTCCACTGATAACTCATAATGCAAAAGGTGTTCATATTCTTTTCCCTGTTCTTTACACAACTCAGTAATGGTCCTATTATTCAGTGGACAAAATTTTATATAATTTATCAAGTTTATATATTCATGAAAAGTTAAGTCAAAAATTAAGAGCAGACATTTCACAACTAAAACTTGCCTGTGAATGAGAGATTGTTCTATATTTCCCTACTTGTCAATTCTGCATTTAACTATATTTTTATACATAATTAGTGCAGTTAAAAAAATCTCTTCTTTTTCCATACACTCAAGATGTTAGAATTTTCAGGCATGAAAATTTAATTTTAATCTTTTTTTAACATACTTTTTTTAACCATGCTTATATGGGTTGAATGGAGTTCAGGTTTTTTTACAGCCAGATGCCCTACCTGTTGCCATTTTCTCATCTGCTTCCAAGTATGATAACGTTTTCCCATGGCCAGACATGTTTACATGAAAGATTGGAAACGAACAGCACTGCTTGTTTGGTGACACTCATTTACAACTTTCACACAATGTCACGACAAGGAGACACAAACACACATGCTCTCATATCAGCATTTCTTACTCCTATTTCAGTTGGAATAGTTTTCTATAGTTTTCTACCTCCAACAAAGCATCAGGAGTTCTTAAAGAAGAGGAAAAAACGCCTTTGTTCCCTTTGTAAAATTCAGACAGAATATTATCACTGTTTTGCTGTTTTTACTACTAGGTAGATCAGTATGGTTGTTGGGGTTCCTTTCTATTTCTGTCATTTTAGGGCATCATAGAATAATGTTAGCCAAGTGTTTGCTTAAATTATTTTTGTTACAAATGGAGGTTAACATAGTGGAGTAGTACTCAGTCCCTTGTTATATACTATACTCTCCTGTCTAGAATGTCTAGAATTGGAATACCAGTTGAAGACTTTAAGTGGGAAACTTTCACAATTTAAAAATGTAAGAGCAGTCTTTTCACCTTGTCTCCTATATCTAAGGCATGCTGAATAGTGCAAAATTTCTTCTTAGTAATTGATAGCACACTTTCAAGCTGTTCTTTATGCTTTTGACTTAACAGTTCTAAGTTGATTGGCTGTAGTTTCCATTGAATTTTCATCAAACTTCAGTTAGGCACTTCTTTCTTTTTCCTATAACAGTGTTATAATTGTAGATGCATTTTCTTCAACCAAGTTTACTTCAGATGCTTTATTTGTCCAAAATATTTTGATAGCAGTATCACACATTGCTTCTTTTAGGCAATTCTAAGTTTTATCGAGGAAAATGAAACAAACCGAGAAGCAACTAAACATAGAGTTCAACTGCTCCACAATTAGTTTGCTTAAGGTTGCATTGTACTGTAGCATCTTGCCCTTCTGAATTTTTTTTTTTTTTTATTAAATCTCTCTTTTGGCTGTAGCAATAAAAAGGATGAGATTTGTATCAGAATCAGTGTTCTTATGTGATCTTGGTCAATGTAGACATCTAGGTCTAGTTTTTTTACCATTGTAGAATGCGTTTGTTACATTGAAAGAGTCATGAGAGCAGAGCACTGTCTATTTTTGTTGATTGCACCAACTCCAAACTGTCCCAAGAAAGACCAATTTGAATAATCAGATCTCTCTCAAGCATTGAAGTCACCCAGAAGAGTTGAGGAGTGATGACATATGCACTAAATAATGTTTGCAAAGTCTTACTAGTTGTTTAACTTTAAAGACAGGATGTTCCTATTCTCTCTCACAGGTGTATTGATATTGCTAAAGAATTTATTGCTGTCTCCATGCACAGCATAGTCTTCAGATCTACAGCCTTTTCAGTAAAATATATAATGATTCACTTTCAAATACTCAGAGTTAGCCAATCTTGCCTTCTCATTCAAACATTCTATTGCAAGTCAGTATTGACAAGTCCAGTACACATTCTCACATTTCAGATCTTCAACTTCAGTGATGTTGTTTTGCTTTGTTTCAACTTATGTCTGCTTGTTGGCTTTAAATCCATCTTCATATACCCCATCAGGCAAACAGATGTGATGGATTAGCACTTTACTGATCAGTGCAACTGAAAAGAATTGACCTATAACATCATCTCTCATCATCAATTTGCAAAGACTTATAATTTGTAACTGCCACATTACCTATGTATGGATGGAATATCCACTCTCTTGACTGAATGCTACTATGGCTATAATTCTTTTATTTGAAGAATGTAATATGAAAAATGTGCTTTGTCCAGTTGTGTAACTTCTCTTAGCCATGCTAATTAGTTTCAATGGAAGGAGAAGAATTGATAAATTTGAAAACCAAGCAAAGTTGCAAGGGATACAAAAAGTATAGTCTAGTAGCAGATCTATCCACAACTCCCCACAGGTCCCTTCATTTTGGATTTATTCAAGGTTTTTCTCTTTAGTTGTTTGCACTATCATACTAGTCTGCAAAGTGTAGCAGAGGTTACGTTTTTCTTTGGCACTTTTGATTCACTAAATAGCCCTGTCTATGGAACTTTGATATATTTTATAGGAAAGTAGGAACTACCTATCCATCCTATCTCTTGCTACCAGTTGGTTCACAAGTTATTTTATTTGATAAGTTAACTCTAGGGGCCATCCTAATATCCACCATCTGCAGACAAACTGAGTTAGGGTTAATCACCTACCATCATCATTGTTTTATGTCTAATTTCTATGCTGGTTGGTTGGATGGGTTGACACAGTCCAAGTTAGTTCTTATTCAGAGTTAATGTCCTCCTAGAAGAGTGGAAGCCCACATCTTCCTCACATGTTCTTTTTTCAACATGATTTCTATAGGTGGATATTTTTCTTGACACAGTGTGTACTAAGTGCACTTTACCATGGAACCATCACCAGAAAAGTTGTCATGTCCTTGACAGATCAATACTAAAGTATATTCTTGACCTTACAGTATGTTCCTCATTTGTCAACTACGTTACAGAATGTATTAGGCACATATTGCAGCAGCAGCACTTGCGAAGTTGCCTCATACTCTTAAGACAAAATTATTCTATGTTGTCTCCACTCATTCAGGATAATAAATATGATCAGCATAGAGAGTCGAAGGTGAATGCAGCAGTTGAACTGGAGTGAGTGAGGAAAAGAAACAAGTGAATGATGGTGAAGAACAGGGTGATTAGAACAAGTGTAGATGGAGAGGGAGACTAGAAAGGAGTTTCACTAGGATAATAGAAGAAAGACAATAATGATAAAGTGTAATGAGAAAGAGACTCTCTGGTTGCTACTTGTTTGCTGGCAAAAGAGAAAGAGATGAATATCAATAACAAGTCACCTGGAAGAGAGGGATTATATTCAATGCTGAGAGAGAGAGAGCAAGATGGCAATGGTAAGAGAGTGAGGGATGTCAATAAGTGTGACTAGAGTAAGACTGAGTGGAAGTTAGCAAAACACAAGGGTAGATGGAAGAGTGTATTAGATGCTAACAGATCTGATTCAATCTTTTGTTACTCAGGCATCATAATGCAAGGAGGAGAAATGTAGAGAGATTTGGATGGTGGGTAGAGTTGTGATAGATCTAATGTTATCCCTCATTAAAAAGGTAGCAGAGTACAGAACATAGGAGAGGGATTAACAGAGAAATAATAGGGTATTCTATAAGCAAAATGGACAGCACGTCAAGACTTGGGAAAACAAAATGGGAAACTGGCTCATATGCATGTGTTTGAACGTTACATCACAGCTGCATTCACTATCCCCATTTTAACACATGTTTTGCTATGTTTGCATGGTTAAGTGAGTATTCTGTTGTACCATGTGTCACTAATAGTCACAGCACTTTGTCACCTGTTTTATGAGATCAGTCTTTATCCCTTCATCGCAAGTCTTCCTGCATCTCCCTCTTCCACTAGTTCCATTCCCTTTCAGCTGTCAAACTCAGTATACCTCATATGTCCATACCCACACTGTCATTTGTCTTGCACACTACATCTGTTTCCTTTTACATCCGGGTTTTTCTCTTATGTCATTTGTACTCCATCATTCATACCCTCTAACATTACATATCCAGTAGACTTCATTGTTTCCTTCTAGTCCCTGCAAGTTGTCTGCAATCAGGACCCACTGTCACTACTACACTGACTTGTGTAGTTTGTACACAAGCCTCATCCAATTTACTTTCCACTCACAAAGGAAGCTTTTTGCTGTCAACAGAGACAATAACTCTCTGAAATTTTTCTGCCACGTTATTACATTAGTTACTCTGCTTTCAAAACACCTGCTCCCACTACTAATTAGGTCATCTAGGTAAGAAAAGTGATCAATTACTTTTAAGGACTTTTCTTGCTTTTTGAAAGAATATCCTATGAGCTTTTATTGCCCCAGTGTACAAATGAAGTTTACTTTCTTTGTTAGATTGTCTGTGATCCCACTACACTCCTTATGCATCTGTAGTTTATACTGGATACAATTTATAAAATTTCTACCTACTCCATTTCTGAGTATTGAGCATCACTTTTACTCCAATAGCATTAGTGTTCTGGGTTTTTTTCCCCCTATTTATTAAAACTCTGAGGACTCTCAATTCAGGTTTTGTTTCCATTTCTAGATTTTGTTTTATAAATTTACTCTAGATTTTGCTGTGAAAATTAGTTTATCTGCATAAAGGAGTTCCCCCAGACAACTAGTCTTAAATTTCTCTGTTATAACTTAGAGGACTAGAATACAAAAACAAGATTAAGAACTGAACTTTAGTGAGTCTCACCATTCACACTGAGTTTGTCACTGTTTCTTTGTTAATTCTCACTTCTAAGTCAGTAGCTGGGGTGGATGCTCTGAGAGTATAGCTGCTAGAATAGCCTGGGCAAAGTTCAGAGAGCTCCTACCTCTGCTGGATGAGGACAGCTATGTGAAAAAGTGTCACACTCTAACATTGGAAGGAAGCTGTGGAAGAGGTAGACCTGGGATGAGGTGGTGAAGCACAACCTTCAAAGGTTGGGCCTCACAGAGGCAATGACAAGCAACCAAGACCTTTGGAGTTATGTTGTGCTTGAGAAGACCCAGCAAGCCAAGTGAAACTATAACCATGGCCTATGCCAGTGTCACATAACTGGCCCATTTAAAAGTACCCTTCAATTATTAGGCATTAAACTATGCTTGAGAAGACCTGTTGAGTCAAGTGAAATCATTGTCATGGCCAGTGCCAGTACTGCCTGACTGGCACCACTACTTTATTATTTCCTCTTCTTCCTAGCTCTCCTGTGTGACCCCTCTGACCGACATTCACCATGATAGATCGCGAGCCACTATACCTTTTTCTATTTTCTCTCCCTGTTTATTTGTGTTCCTTTCGGTCAAAGAGCTTAGGCTCAAAACATAAAAGACTTTGTCACTTCCCTAGTGTTAAACTAATACATCTGTTTGTTGTTTGCACACCCGTCTTTGTCTTTTGGTTTTTTTTGTAAATTCTCACTAACTTTGTACCTACTCAGTTGCACTATAGCTCTTTCAATAACTTCCATACCTTGATCAATCAACTTTGTGCCCCTATAATTTCCTTTATCACATGCTTCTTTTTTACTCTTATAGCAGTTTACTATAACTCTGCTCTGTCAATCATCAGATGTGACACCTTCCTGCACTACCTGACTGACTATGTGCATAACCTACCCTGCCAGATATTTTCACTGTTTCATTGACTATACTTGACAGTCAAGCTGCCTGCCCTGTCTGCATATTTTTAGTTCTATCAACAATAATTCTATTAGTGTGTGTGGCTAGACACTCTGTTGAATCTACCTAAATGAGGCCCTCTTCTCTTTTTCAACAGTTTCTCAAGAAAGTACTTCTTTTTCTTTTCACTGTCAGTCAAGGCAAGTATACAACTATCATTTCAAATATATTTCCTGATAACATCCCAATTTTCTCTAGCACATAGTCTTGCAATTCAGAACAACGCACACCTTCAATCTGCATGTCACAGATATATGCAAACTTCCATTTTTGTCTGCTTTTCTCAAAATATTATTTTGGCTACTCCTGTTTGATGATCTCTATTTCATTGATTTATTTATGGTGCTTGTGAGTCCTATCTTTGCTTTGAAAGTTCTTTCAGTACAAAGTGTTTCAAATGGCAGATTATGTTTTGGTTCTGCTGAAAATTTTGTTTATGCTACCTCTCTTTTTGTTTTCTTCCAATATTGTGCATCTATTGACTTCAAAAGTTACTATTCCATCCTTGATATTGGTTTTCAGAATTTCTATCTATGACACTAGTTTACCTGTTATTAATGTTTTTATATATTTTCATAATGGCTTATGAGATATCTCCAAATCTCTTGTTATTCATCTGTATTACATCTGTCATCTTTAAACAAAATTTGTTTCAATCAACTTTCATCTTTAATTCAAATAATATGACTCCTGGTTCTTGATGATGAAGACTTCAATACTTGATGCTTTCACTGCAGTCTATACACTAACATAAGTTTTTCTTGTCTTCTGAGCTGATATTTAAGATGTTTTGATGACAGCATTATCAGAACCTTTCAAATTGCCTTCAAATGTTTTCCATTTGTTGTCTATATCTTCTTATCCATACAAGAATATTGGAATTACCACATCTCTATACACTAATGTTTTGGTGTCTATTTAAATATCATAATTAGGGGAAATGTCCTCTTTGGAGACATCCCAAAAGTATCCCAGCACATGTAAAATGATGAATGATTTTATCAACATTAGAGCTAAGGAAACTTTCAAAGTATAGAAAATGCTTGCATTTAGCAGAGTAGGTTCACCATGTTGAATCAATGGCTCTGTTTGGTTTGTCTCAGTTGGTGATGGTCTGCAAATTATTTGATTCTTTTTAGAGTTGATGCTTACTCTATGTTTCTAGTATATACAGCTGAAGGCAGTCAGTATCTATTGCAGATTTTTTTTTTTGAAGAAACTGCATATTGGAGTTGGCTAAGGGAACTTGTAGATGTCTTGCTTTTGAACTTTAGATAAGCAAGGTTGAACATTCTGTCTACAGAACATCTGTTTTGCAAACAAATTCAAATATTTGATGTAGGTCATGCTTGATAATGTTAGTGATTGTTGCAGGGCAAATGGTTAACAGTGCTAGAACAGTTAGACACCTTTGTTGTCCTTTTATTCTGATTCTGGCATTAGGAAGGGCATCCAGCTGTAGAAACTCAGCCAGATCAGATTGGAGTCTGGTGCAGCCATCTGGTTTGCCAGTCCTCAATCAAATCGTCCAACCTATGCTAGCATGTAAAGCAGACGTTAAATGAGGATGATAATATATATATATATATATATATATATATATGCATATATATATGTATGCATGTATGTATGTATTTGTGTATAAAAGAATATATACACAAATATTTATATATCATCATCATGTAACATCTGTTGTCCATGCTGGCATGGGTTGGATGGTTTGTCCAGGGCCAACAAGCTCCAGACTCCAGCCTGATTTGGCATGGTTTTGTATGGTCATGTGCGTGACACCAGTATCTGCCACGACTGTGATTTTACTCGGCTTGATGGGTCTTCTTCTAAAGCACAACATAATGCCAATGGTCTCAGTCCTTACCTCCATGAGGTCTAACACTTGAAAGGAACTTGACCACTTTGCCTTCATGAGGCCCAATACCCTGACGTGCCACCAGCATGGGTGCCAGTTACATGATAACCAACAACAGCCATGACTATGATTTCACTTGGCTTGACAGGTCTTCACTATACATATATCATCATCATCATTTAGCATCCGCTTTCCATGCTAGCATGGGTTATATATATATATATATATATATATATATACCATTTAAATAATGAGGGAGATAAATTGAATATTAATTTAATTAATATCAATTTAAAACCAGTAGCCTAGCATACAAAAATCTGAAAAAATCAGAGAAAATTCTAATACATGTGTATATTTTAAGGACTAAAAACCACTATGTAGACAGCCATGTGCTAGAAATAGATCACCTACGATCAAACTACAAAGAAAGAATGTTACCTAGAGAAAATTCAGCAGACACCAGAACAATAGGCGGGCAAGACATGAAAATTATATAAAAATCAAGAATTAATCGCATACCGATTTCGTCTATTAACGAATAAATCAGTTACGTAATCCTTCATCCGTAGGACTCATCAGTACGATCATTCCAAAAGCAATATAATTTGTAAAACTAACTACCAGTTTTCTGTATAAAAACAGACATATGCTTAGTTCTACTGATTACATATATATATAAGTGTGTATAATTATGAATAAATCGCAATTATAATGAAGAGGGTTACAAAAACCCTTACATGTCTAGAAATAGCAGTCAAAACCACCATAAAGCCACCATAAAAACTCATATTCTATCTCTTCACAATAAAGCTGTTGGCGAGTGACATGATATAAAATTCACAACTTTAAAATAAAAGGTTAATTCTCTATTGCAATTTTGAAGTTAGGAACCTAACGGCTCTACTCATCTCTTCAGGAGAATATTCCTATTGATACAAATTGACACAAAAAGCATATCTTGGGGCTTACATGTGTACCGAGCGGCAAGAATAATGTGTCAACCTCTACCTACACATTCAAATTCTGAATTCCAATATCATGCACGTTTATGAGAAAAGACTGGTAAATCGAGCCACAACAATATGCCATATATATACATACACACACAAATATATATATATAGAAAGATAGATAGATAGACAGAGATATATATATATATATATATATAGTACGTAAAAAGCACTATTCGACTCGTGGCCGATGCTAGCGCCGCCTCAACTGGCTTCCGTGCCGGTGGCACGTAAAATACACCAATCCGACCGTGGCCTTTGCCAGCCTCGCCTGGCACCTGTGCAGGTGGCACGTAAAAAGCACCCACTACACTCACGGAGTGGTTGGCGTTAGGAAGGGCATCCAGCTGTAGAAACATTGCCAGATAAGACTGGAGCCTGATGCAGCCTTCTGGCTTCCCAGATCCCCGGTCGAACCGTCCAACCCATGCTAGCATGGAGAACGGACGTTAAACGATGATGATGATGATGATGATGATATATATATATATATATATATATTTCAATATAGAGCAAATAATTCAGGAGAAAATATTTGCGAAGGTATCAATTACTCTATTATTATCTAGTATATATATACTGTAAATTCGATTAGAGGTTATGTTAACCTCATGAAGGGATGGTTTCATCCAAGGAAATACTGGTTCAGTACCTAGTTTTTGGGTTAATTAAATTCCTTCCGAACGTGGCCGATGCCAGTGCTGCCTTGACTGGCTTCTGTGCCAGTGGCATGTGAAAAGCACCATCCGATCATGGTTGATGCCAGCCCCTTCTGGCTCTTGTGTCAGTGGTACATTAAGAAGCATCCGCTACACTCTCAGAGTGGTTGGCGTTAGGAAGGGCATCCAGCTGTAGAAACACTGCCTGATCAGACTGGAGCCTGGTGCAGCCTCCTGGCTTCCCAGACCCCAGTCAAACCATCCAACCCATGCCAGCATGGAAAGCAGACATTAAACGATGATGATGATGAGGAGGATGATGAATATGTATATATATAAAAACATAGTTTATTTTCATATAAATGAAGAAAAAGAAAATGGAGATTGGGAAGTTAATAATTGTTTATTATTAGCAGCAAATTAATCATCAACTCTTACAACTATTTCAGTCAGAATTAATTGACCAACATGGATCTATGTTAACTTCTTCTTAGGGGTGATGGGTAAAAAATGTAAATGCATATATATATACTGTAAATATATATATACTGTAAATTCGATTAGAGGTTGTGTTAACCTCATGAAGGTAGATGTATGTGTGGGTGTGCATATGTATTAATGTGTTTGTGCATGTACATGTATGTGTATATATGCATATATACATATGTGCACGGATGTGTGTGTACATGTGGATGTATGTATATGTGTGGGTATATGTGTGTGTCTCTGTATATATATATATATATGGACATTCAGATGTATCCATGTATGCGTGTATATGTATGTATGCGTACTTGCATATATACAAATTTTCTTAACTTTATTTATGCATTATAAACGAATATTCCATTCTTACCTTATTTATATTTAAATTTCCTCCATCCTCTCTATTTAATTTATTTATTTATTACTCTAATTCTATTTACCTACTCTATCTTATCTCCAATCAACATGCAAACCCCTTACCCAAACATGTAAAAATAGAAATCATAAACAGTATCATGCAGTCTGCTATAACGAATCCATAAATACATATAAAACATCCAAGGGTATATTTTTTCCTCTGAAGATATTATACTCAGGTCATATAAATTTAATATTTAATTAATATTTACTCACTAGTAATTGAAACAGCTGTAAAGGATAATGATTAATTTGCTGTTAATAATAAACAATTATTAACTTCTTAATCTCCATTTTCTTTTCTGCTTATATATATATATGTATATATACACATGTCAATACACACACACATATATATCATCGTTGTTTAACATCTGTCTTCCATGCTTGCATGGGTAGGACAGTTAGCAAGACTGTAGTAGTTACAAGACTACTCCAAGCTACTGTGTCTGTTTTGACAATGTCTTTATGGCCGGATGCCCTTCCTAACACCTACTACTCTGCGGAGTGGATTCTGCTTTTTACATGGTACCAGCACTGGCAGGGTTGCCAAATAACTTGTAAGACAAGGAATTGGGGTGGGGTGCATTGGAAGAAGGGAACTTGTATCATATGATGAAAGGTTAGAGTGTGACAGAGAGACAGGGAGGCAGAAACAGGTATCTTGTTATAAAGTAGGGGGACATTGGAGGAGGTGATCTTGTGTTAGATGATGAAAGGATAGGGTGTGACAGAGAAATAGAGTGGCAGAAACAGATGTCTTACTATAGAGGAGGTACATGGCTACCCGGCTTACTGCTGTTTCTGCTATAAGATAGGGTGGACTCTTAGTTGAGTATCAGGATAACATCAGAGCCTTGCATATGAAGTGCACTTTATTTAGGAAAGTTACATTATCAGAACATACAAGTGTTGAGTGAGAAAGTCTTATATTGTATGTGTGTATATATATATGTATATATATATATGTGTGTGTATATATATATATATATATATATATACATACATACATACATACATCATACATACATACATACATACAAACATACACACATATATATACACACACACACACATGCATGCACACAAACGCACATTTTAACCCTTTAGTATTTAAACCACCCACATCTGGCCCAAACATTATGGTCGATCTAACCAAATCTGGGCTTTCACACATTCCCTACAATATCATTTTAAAAATAAACAATTGTATCATCAAAATCTCAAAGTTAAACGATAATGTATAATTAATTCAAAACAATGTAAATAAATAAGCATTATATTTGACAGAGTAATCTGAATGATAAAAGGTTAAACTACTGAATATCTTAACTCATGTATCTAAATTTAAGGAAATTGAATCAAATGCAGTTCCCTTTTCTCTGCTCCTCTTGCTTTAACACAGCCACAAACAGCAGCTTGGTCAAAAATTGTTTAAATGGATTACAACCAATACCTTTCCAGTCACCTTGAATTCTTCCCACTAAATCTCAATGTTCAAGTGATGTTATTATGTCATCAGTTTCTTTTTCTGTGCAACATTTTCTTGCAGTTTTGGCATTTGGTGGGTTCTCCCATATTTCTACATCTTCAGTCTCCCTCAGCATCATGACTGTTCATGCCTTTCTGGATTGGTAGATCTCAAAATTTTAAGGTTATAGGTAGTTGAAGAGACCCACTCTTTTGATATACCCCTGAACTGTTAATTGTTTCCTGATGTAAATACCACACTTTTTCTCCTTGATCTCCACTCTCAACAGAACTGTTTTTTATATGAGCAGTGGTCAAGCAGTACAGGTGTATAGGCTAAACTACAAGCAGCAGATCTTGTATATGCCCAACAGTTTTAACCTATCTATGGCTTTCAACCTATCTTTGCTTTATGCCATGATCTCAGCACCTCTACTCAATCAGACAGTGAGTTAATGTACCATAGTTCTAAGTGTTTTATGGGTTTGTCTTAAACCATTAACATAGTATCTCCTACTATTTTAAACTTCACTTGCTTCTGCCAATCTTTGACAAAAGTCAGACTATGTGACTTATTTTCCTTAATCCGCATTCTTGGCCAAATAGTTATTTCTATGTACTATAATGTGTAATAAGTAAAGTATGAAGTGATATAATAAAGTAAATCCCTTTTCCTTTTCTTCCAGTAAACTTCAAACTACTTATGAAGAAGAGAAGGCACTCAACTGCAAATACAAGACAGATTTAACAGGGTAAGATTTTTTTTATGGGGAGGTCACTTTTGTATTTATTAATCTATAGATAGGGGTTTGAAACAGGTCACATCTGGTTTGTACTTCCAGAGGACGGTAGTTGTTGGCTTAGCTCCAGATCAACCCTGATCTAGCAAGCTATGATGAAAGGCCTTTTTATTTCTTCAGAGAATTTTGCCTCTTATATCCAGTAGGTAGATTAACACATTATAGGTTAGTAAACAGAGAAGGAAAACATTGATAGAAAGCGTGTTTTGGGTGAGTGAAAAAAAAGTTGAACATAGCATTCAGAATGGCTTCTGAGGAATGATCTGTAAAATATGGATTATTAAAGATAATAAGGTGAATCAATTAGTGGTACCGTAATGTGTATGTGTGTATGTATATAGAAATAGAGAGAGATACATACAGGTATATGTATGTCCCTTACAAGATTTTAGTCAACCCTAGACTATGATAAAATATATTTGTACAAGGTGTTGCAAAGTGAGATCAAACCTAGACCCATGCTACTACAAAACAAAACTTCTTAACCTTATAACCTTGTCCACACTCATTAATATGTTTAATACCCTGCCATGCATCTATACGAAAAATTGTTTAGAAGGGAATCAGGATCAAAACTTATCCACAATTATATTGTGTCAAGTACTTCTATAAAAATAAACACAAAATTCTGTCTGTCTGTCCAGGACCCCCATATCTCAGTCTACATTTCTTCTACATAGACATATATCTATTTCTTTACTACCCACAAGGGGCCAAACACAGAGGACAAACAAGGACAGACAAATGGATTAAGTCGATTATATCGACCCCAGTGTGTAACTGGTACTTATTTAATCGACCCCGAAAGGATGAAAGGAAAAGTCTACCTCGGCGGAATTTGAACTCAGAATGTAGCGGCAGATGAAATACCGCTAAGCATTTCGCCCTGCATGCTAACGTTTCTGCCAGCTTGCCGTTTGGTATCAGGATGATCTTGAGATTGAAAATTTGACCTTCATTTGTTTCTTGAACATCCAGCATTGGGATCAGGTCTAGATGAGGATTTGTTATATGCTAACAGTTGAAAATTCTAATTTTCAAAGAATTCTGAAAATTTGTGAAAACTTAAAGTTTTTCATTTAAACTGAATTTAAAGTAATACCATATTGGTAGAGTACCAATAAATGTTTTATTAATATTGCTCCCTTTAGTTTTGGACTGCAGGCCCAATTAGCCCTCCACAGGAGCTAGCTTAAAGGTATGCACAGGGTGCAGCTTTTAAGCTAGTTAGTTAGTAAACTTGAAGATGATCTCTCAGAGCTTTGCTTTTTTGATAAACAAAGAAATACGAGGTGGTGTCAAAAAGTTCTCAGACTGGTTCTGTAGTGTGCCAACAGATGGCAGCAGACAGTTGCATGTGCAGTGAGAGCTGGCAGTGACCTTCATAAGGCAGTGTGCTGAGTGGCATCGCTGTGTTTACTTCGCAACTTGTGAAATTTATGTTTTTGTGATTACGTGTATGCTGCAGTCTGCAATTTTGTCATGGACAAGAACAAAGAGCCAACATGAAATTTTGCATAAACTTAGGAAGTCTACTACAGAAACATTGACCATGCTTTGGCAAGCTTAGAGTGATGAGGCAATGGGTCATATGCAATGCTTTGAGTGGCACAGATGCTTCAAAAGCAGAGAAATGTCCCTGGAAAACGATGAGCTTCTAGAAGACCTGCCACAATCTGTGGAGCTCGATGAATTGGATTCTTCACAACAATGCACCCTGCCACTGTGTTCTTCTCACTTATGAGTTTCTCACCAAAAGTGACATAGTATCGCTTCCATACCTGCCCCATTCACCAGATTTAGCACCTGCAGACTTCCATCTCTTCTCCAAGATGAAAGTGCAGCTCAAAGGTCATTGTTTTAATACCGTTGTTGGGACCCAGAGTAAATTGCAGGGCTTCTACTCGCTTACATAAAATGACTTCCTGGCCAGATTCGAAAAGTAGTGGGAATGGTGCAACTGGTGTATTACTGCACAAGGTGACTCTTTCATTTTTTATTAAACATAACTAGTCCTGGAACTTTTTGATACCACCTGTATGATAATAACTAAAATATAACAGTGTAGTACTAGTTTTCATATAATTGAATGTGTGTGTGTGTGTGTGCATTTGTGTGTGCATGCACGCGCATGCTTTTATACAGAGCTATGGAAAGTTGCTTAAGTTTCATGTAACCCTATTTCTAAACTTTCAGTGAATTCAATCAAGCCTGTATGAGCATTAATTTTTCAGTCATCATCCAATATGGCTTCTCTCACATGATTTAATGTGATATTCTCACATATATGGTGCACTAGATATAATTATCATATTATGTTCCTTAGATATACTATTTATGTATATAGTAGAAATATGTAACTGTCACCCTACCTACCTACCTATTCACTTTCCATGCTGGCATGGATTGGACAGTTTGACAGAGAACCAGTGGGCTGCATCATGCTCCAGTGTCATCTTTGGTATGATTTCTATAACTGGATGTCCTTCCAAATGCTAGCCACTTTACAGAGTGTCCCACCGTCACTAATGAGATTGCCATGAAACTTGCAAGACATAAAAAAAAAACAGAGGAAAAGGAAAGGAATAAAGCATTCACTACGAAGATGAAGTATTTAGGAGAAGGTGGAGGCAGACAACTTTATGCCAGGTGTTGAAAGGCTATAGTATGATAGAGGGACAAGCACAGATGTCTTGCTATGTAGGGGTTATATGGCTAAAGGAGATTAGAGGAAGGTAGTGATGAGGTGCTAGAGCAAACTCATAAGAAAACAAGCATAAGAGAGGACACAGTCATTAGATCATGGGAGAGGATGATAGAGTGTGTAGATGCTTTCATAGGTGTGTAAATATGGAGTAAACAAGAGGAGGTAGAGGTTAATGTAGTGAGTGATGAACAAAGGTGAGAGTGCAAATGATGGGAAATATCAGTGTGGGGAGGGGCAAGGTGAAAGAAAGAAAATATAAGAGAAAGTGAGTGCAAGGTGTAGGAGCAATGGAAAAGGAGATATAAGAATACATAAAGGTTATAGTGAGTCGTGATGGTAGATATGGGAGGGCATTGAGAATGATAGCAGAGAAGAGAGGTGTTTGGAATGGAGTATAGCATAGAGCAGTGGTTTTCAACCAGGGTTCCGCCAGTTCAGTCCAAGGGTTCTGCAAGAAGTTACAAAACTGCTAAAATCGGCAGTAATTTTTAATTCTCCTATGCAGATATGTGTGCATAAGACTATTAAATTATTGCACAGGGGTTCCTCGAGCCAGTGGAATGTTCCTTGAGGTTCCACTCCAGCAAAAAGTTTGAAAAGCACTGGCATAGAGGAGAGAGAGCAGTGATTGAAGTCACAGAAGGGGATGATGATTGGTTGAAATGGTGTGGGTAGGGGATGAAGAGGTATGTGGGAGATCATTTGGGAGGGGATGAACGTCGAAATAAATATCAATGGAAATATAAGTTGTGATGCCTGTGCCAGTGACACATAAAAGCACTATCCGAACGTGGCCGATGCCAGTGCCGCCCCGACTGTCTTCTGTGCCGGTGGCACATAAAAAACACCATCCGAACGTGGCCGATGCCAGCACCACCCTGACTGGCTCCTGTGCCGGTGGCACATAAAAAGGCCATCCGAACGTTGCCAGCGCCGCCTTGGCTGGCTTCCGTGCTGCTGGCACGTTAAAAGCTCCAACCAATCGTGACCGATGTCGGCCCCCCCCCCTGGCACCTGTGCAGGTGGCACGTAAAAAGCACCCACTACACTCGTGGAGTGGTTGGCGTTAGGAAGGGCATCCAGCCGTAGAAACTCTGCCAGATCAGACTGGAGCCTGGAGTAGCCCCTGGCTTCCCAGACCCCAGTCGAACCGTCCAACACGTGCTAGCGCGGAAAAAGGACGTTAAACGATGATGATGATGATGATGATGTAGTATGTTCTAATTCTGCACTCAGGTGAGCACAGCAGCCTAGTAGGGGGGGGGGTAGAATGAAAACAGTAGGGGACAAAATCTCACATGTATGTACAAGTATAACTGAGTTGTTTTCGGACATTATTTTTGCAGTTTTGGATGTGTCTTCCTGAGCACAGGAAAACACCTATCATCTCAGTCCTTTGTCATCTCATTTGTCATCTTCAAATACCTAAAAAAAACATAAATAGTTCATTAGAATGCATTGGGCATGCAACAAGACAGGACATGGGATGGTGGGTGATTAAATGTCAATATAAAGTAATGGTGGTGGTAGCAATGGTGACGTTACTACTGCTTCTGCTTTTGCTTCTGCTGCAGAAGCATTGTTGAATTAATAATAATAATAGCAGTAGGGATGGTGATTATGGTGATAACATTGCTGCTGATGATGATTATTTTGATGAAGATGGTGATATATTTTTGCAGACTTCGAGAGGAATTATCTCTAATTCAGAGCAAGATGACAACTGAATTGAATAACAAAAACTCTGTAATTCACACAATGTCCAAGGAAACAGAAATACACCTTAAAAACTTCCATAAACTGAAAGATGAACTATCAAAGGTATGTTTTTTAAATAAACTAAGAAATATGATGATTGGCTCAGTAGTTACTATTGTGTGATGTTTGTAAGGAAAAAATAGTAAGAGGAAGATACTTCAATTTTTGGGTTTTTTTTCCCCATCTGTGTTTCCACCCTTGCTTTTCCTGCAGTCATTGACCTAAAGATATTCAAGTTAAATATCACTTTTATTGAACTGAACAGTTCTGAAGAGCTTGCATTGTTAATAGGTTTGAAAATATTAAAAATAAATGTGGTGGTGGTGGTGGTAATGGGGAGGAGGAGGAGGAGAAGAAGAAGAAGAGCAGATATCATTGATCATAAAAGTTTGATCAAGGTGAGATAAACCCTGGAGCTGCCTTGCTCCATGCAGAAACCGCCAGAGATACTCACATGTACTGTAAGCTCTTTTTCTGAACCCATTGTACTGTCAGGGACCCTTCCGTATTAACAGATGGTATTTCAGGGTCACAAGCATTTCACTTCTTTGCTTGTACACTTTACCTGAGCACCGCAGCAAGGACTGAATTAGTCTTCACTTGCAGAAGGGTTCTACCTGTGATCTCTTGTCAACCACAGCCACCTTGAGCTGGTTTCAGCTGCCATGCCTGTCTCCTTGGTGGATTTCTTCACTTGTTTGGGATTCAGGCCAATTTTCTGCAGGAAATAGCTATCTATCTGATTGTATTTATTTACTGGTCCTGTTGTAGTTGTTGCTGTTTAGTTTTATTTGTCTCTCCTCTTCTCATTACCCTTGCTATGTTAAACCTCAGCCCAGGCCCTACACTAATCACTATGTCCTGCTCTTTCAAGAACCTTAGTTTTCTGGAATTCCCTCCTTGCTCCGTCTTTCTCATAGATGTTGACTTCCAAATGTTCAAAAGGAACATTAACGGTATCACAAGTCTAGGAAGGCCTGAAAAAGCCTTGGGCATTTCCCCTTCCTCTTGACTAAACAAATAAAGAAAAAAAAGTCCTAGGTCAGCTTTGATCAAGCAGACTCATAATCAGAGATTGTGGCCATGCTGGCATGGGTTACATGTTTTGGTTGAAGTTGGTAAGCTGGAGGACTGCATCAGGTTCCAATTTGATTGGCATGATTTCTATGGTTGGATGCCCTTCCTAATGCCAATCACTCCAAGAGAGTACATGACATCGGCATCAGCCATGACTTCACAAATAACCCAGATCAACATTATCCGGTCCCTCCTTTTCTAAGATGATATGGTGTGATCTGTGAGAGATCTGGTTACTATTTCTAGCAGATTAAATGACCATGTGTAGACTCCTCTGTTGGCTTGGCTCTGGGCAATATGTTGGGCTCTTGACATCTTTGGTCCATATGACAATAGTTAGATTTTTCTTTCTTCTCAATGGGATGTCAATCAATACTAGTTGTAAATACATCTTTTGCTGACAGACATTGTGTAGATTTAATCATCGTCATCATTTAACACCCACTTTTCATGCTGGAATGGGTTAGACAGTTTGACTGGAACTTGCAAGCCAGAGAGCTGCACTGGTTCCAATCTGATTTGGCATGGTTTCTGTGACTGGATGTCCTTGCTAATACCAACCACTCGAAGAGTGTAATGGGTGCCATTTACATGACACCAGCATTTATATGACACCAGTAATGGCCACAACTATGGTTTTACTTGGCTTGACAAGCCTTCTCAAGCACAGCATATTGCCAAGGTTCCAGTCACTTGTCATTACATTTGTGAGCCCAACATTCAAAGATCATGCTTCACCACCTTTTCCTTCTCTGCTGTGAGGCCCAGTATTTAAAGATCATGCTACCAGCAACATCCATGATTACAATTTCACAAGTACCATTTACATGACACCTGCAACAGCCACAACTACAATTTCACTTAGCTTGATGAGTTTTCTCAAGCACAACATATCGCCAAAGGTTTCAGTCACTTGTCATCACCTATGTGAGGCCCAACGTCTGAAGATCATACTTCACCACCTCATCCTGTGTCTTCCTGGGTCTACTTCTTCCACAGGTTTCCTCCAGTTAAAGATCAGCACTTCTTTACACAGCTGTTCTCATCCATACACATTACATGACCATACCAGTTCCGTCGTCTCTCTTGCACACCGCATTTGATGCTTCTTATACCCAGTTTTTTTCTCAAGACACTTATGCTTTGTCGCTTGTGTACACTGACATTGCACAGCCAACATAGTATACTAGCTTCATTTCTTTCAAGCCTTCACATGTCATCTGTGGTCACAGCCCACATTCCACTGTCATGAAGCATAGCATTTTGCACAAAGGCAACATCGTCTCCCTTTCATTCAGGGAGGGGTCCTTTGATACCAACAGAATTAGGAGCTCTTTCAACTTTGCCTTGCCTATTCTTATTCTGACAGCTACACTCTCAAATTATCCACCTCCACTGCTGACTTGGTCACCTAGATAATGGAAGCTATCAACTACTTCTAGGTACCCCACTGGCATTTGTTGGAGTTTTTTCTCTTTACATTTCTAGTGTTTATTGTACTGTGCATCTGCCACACACAAAGACTATTTTCCCTGTTAACTTTCCTCTGATATTGCTGCAGCTCTTATATGTCCATTGCTTGCGCTGGGTACATCTTATGGAGTTTCTACCTATGCCATCTACCTGAAAAGATCTGTGATTTGTCTGCTTTCCTACTTACTAAGACTTTCATTTTTGCTAAATTAACTTTAATGCCCTTTGATTCTAGACCTTGTTTCAATGCCTGTAATTTCTTCTCTAGTTCTGGCAATGATTCAGCTATAAATATAAATAAAATTATCTTAAATCAGAACCTTGTTGATCCATGTATCATTAATTATGAATCCATATATATACATGTATCCATATATATATATATATATATATGTCAGATTATTAGGCAGCTCTGTTTTTTTCAAAATAACAAAGTTATTTGTTCGAATCCAGATATTTTTTCACTGAATGATGGCAACATATACCTGCACATACTGTAGTAAAATAAGTGTAAACAAACGGCGGCCATTTTCATTAAACACCAACAATTTTACCATTCTAAATTATTAGGCAAGTGCCCAATAAAAGTGTTATTATGGGTCAATAACCTGATTTAACATCAAAGGAGAAATCCACCATTGTCTCAGAGCTTGAAAAAATAAAAACGACATTGGAAATATCAAAGATCCTGGGAAAAGATCATAGAACTGTGAAGAAATTTGTGGAGTCTTCTGCTGTCTGTTCAAGGGCTGACAAGGGTAAATTGAGGGTTGTTTCCAAGCGTACCCTGTCATGTATAACAAGGGAAGTTGCAAAGAACATGTGTCTGACTAGTCAAGAAGTGTTTAAACGTTGTGGTAGGGAAGACATTTCAAAATCTACCAGCTGTTGCCTCCTGAATCAGGTAGCCAAGAATGAAGTGGCCAGCTGCCTTAAACCCGATTGAAAATCTATGGACTGTTCTGAAGAGAAAGATATATAAAGATGGACGGTGGTTTTCAACAAAAAATGCACTCTGGGAAGCTATTGAAGATGCTTCTGACAGTAACACCTCAGATGAAATAGTTACCATGACAAGTTCAATGGATAAATACCTCATAGACATTCTCTCATGTGGAGGATCATACATCCATCACTAAGAACTTCATGACGTCATATTTCTTGTATTATTTCCATTCAAACATATTATTAGGTTCATTATAAAGTCCGTTATGATTATATTTGTTGTTAAAAATTAATTGTCGCATTAAATAAATGTTTGTTTTTGCATAATTAGCATTTTTAGTAGAGCTACTTAATAATTTAGGACGAGAAAAATGATGCCTATTAACAAAAATGACCATTGTTTCTTTACATAAGGGTGGATCAGATTTATCTTGGTACAGTACATGCAGATGGGTATTATCATCATGCAGTGGGAAAATATCTGGATCTGAATGAATAAATACTCTGTTATTCAAAAAAAAAATGAGCTACCTAATAATTTGACATGCAGTGTATGTGTGTATGCATCAATATCTATCTGTTTGTCTATTTCTCTCTCTCTCTATCTCTGTCTCTACATATATATATGTTTGTGTGTGTGTGTGGTGTGTGTATGCATATAACAGTGTGAACCTTTATATAGCTTGCGTCCCATTAGCTCATGAGGGAAAATAACCATTGAACAGCAAGCACCAAAATTCAAAGCGGTTTGAGTATATATAAACGTACAATAAGATATCATAACAATAAATTAATATTCTGATATATTAAATACGCTATTATATAGGTGGCTAAAGCAATTAAAAATCAAAAAGGTAGAATACCTAAATAAGAGTGCAAAATAGCACCTACAATTGCTAGAAATAAGAGCTAAAAAATATAACTTGAATAGCCACACAAAATCACCAACCTCATGAGATATTCAAAGGGACTCTGAGGAGCAAGCCACATCTTTCTCCAGCGAGATAAAACTCACTGAATGAAGTAATTTGAAGTATTTTTTACCTCTTATTTCTAGCAATTGTAGGTGCTATTTTTCACCCTTATTTATGAATTCTTCCTTTTTGGTTTTTAATTGCTTTAGCCACCTATATTATAACGTATTTAATATATCATATTGACTTATCATTATAATATCTTATTGTATGTTTATATATATGTGTGTGTATATATGTAAGTGTACATGTGTATGGATATATATGTTTGAATGTATGTGTGTGTAGGTATATATATATATGTTTGTGTGTGTATGTATGCATGTATGTGTGTGTGTGTGTGTATATATATATATATATATATAGAGAGAGAGAGAGATAGATAGACAGATGGATAAATATATATATATATATATATTTCAGGCCAAGAAACGCCAAATATACTTGGAAGAAAAGCACACTGGATGTATGCGTGAGTTAGACATCCTTCTACACAACTTTCTGATTGAAGACAAATCTAAACTCGCTAAGAATACAGTATCTAAACCTGGGAGTAAGTATAATGTAAAGATTTTATATTAATCACTGAATTTTATTGCAGTGGCAGAACTTCAGACTGAGCTGTAAGATATTGCTTGTAACATTATTATATAAAGTTACAGGAAAACTGGCTTTCAGACTCTATTTATTATTCTGTCAATTTTTCAATAAATCTCTCTCTCCCCACCCCCACCCTGCAAATTTCTAACTCCTTATGTTTTCTTTATTATCGTTTTCATTACTATCATCATCTTTTCTTTCATCAATCAGCATCATCATAATAATACTTCTATTAAGACTAGTGATAACATTATTATCACTACCACTATTACTACTTCACCCTCTGGAGCTGAAGTAATTGTAACTAGCTTAAATTAATTGAGATACTTGGGTCAAGAATGTCCAAATCAATTTAATTAATTATTACAAGTACAACACTTTGCAATACTCCAGTCTATCAACTCTATAGTCTGCATGTCAAATACAATCAAGTGTATGACCTTACCAAAGGTCAATGAAAGGCAAATTTGGTTACAAATATGGTTGTGTTAATAATTAGTTTCTTTCACAAATCCATGGTTTTAGGTTCAATCTCACTGATCAGTACCTTGCCAAATGTCTCCTATGATAGCCTTGTATCATCCAAAGTCTTGTAAACATGAAGAAGTAGTGTGGAAGTTCATCAAATGGACTATATCTGCCTTAGATGGTAGACTTAATCGTTCACTTGGTTGAACACTACCATCTGACCTTTGTGTACTTTTAACATTGTCCATTCTTTAAATCTTCTGTATGGGGATGATCTAAGAGGCATAGTTTTTTGAGCCAATCATGGACAGTATCCTTCCTTATTTAACTTAACTATTGAATTTTTTTAAATATTGGTAGAACTTTTCCTTTGTTGTGTTTAGACCCATGCCAGCTTTGACTGAGCAAGCTTATTATCACCCTGTCTTTTTAAGGTGTCTTAATTTGTCTTTTGTCTTTCATATTTAAGCCTATGGGATTCAATTTGAGCAAGATTTGGTAGTTAATTCTAACAAGTCAAGTAACCAATTAGAGTATCTCTTATTGGCTCATTTCTTTCTTTTAGATAATATGACAAAGTATTTAGTCTATAAGGTTTTGGGTTCAGTTCTACTGTGTGGTACGTTGGGCAAATATCTTCCACTCTACTCTGCTCTGACCAAAACTTTGTTAGTAGATAGAAACTGAAAGAAGCCTGCCATGTGTGTGTGTGTCTCTGTTTGTGTTTGACAACTGGTGTTGGATTGCTTACATCCCCATAACTTAGTCTTCTGTGAAAAGAGGCCTATACAATAAGTATCAGATTTTAAAAAAAAAAATAAGTACTGGGGTTGATTTGTTCATCTAAAACCCTTCAATGTGGTACCCCAGCAAGGCTGCAGTCCAATGACTGAAACAAGTAAGCAATGAAAGATATGACATTACCTTAATTTCTACTTTAGAATTGAATAATAATAATAATCCAGTCTTACTGTAGAGCTGATCATTTGCTCAGTGCAGTAAATAAGGAAGGAGAGGTTTAGTAATAATTGCATAAATTAAGGAGTGAGAGATGTGATCTTAGAGTTCAGTTAGCTTTAGTAGAACAGGCAGACTTTAAACAGATGCTTCTTCATTTATAATTTTTTCATACCAAAGGCTACTATTTAAGATTTGTGACTATAACAAAAGTAAGATATTTGATTTTATTACACACATGTGAGTGAGAACACTTTGAGATATTTTTGGTATCTAACATATCTCAGATACTGCGAGCACTGCTTCTGATTGGTCAATCCATGGTGATGACCCAAGGTCACGGTGACAGCACTACTTTTGTCATTCATAAGTTACAACTAAACTTCATTCATTACTTTCATGAGCAGGTAGAATGTAGCCATGTAATTAAACAAACATACTATCTTTTTTATACCAGATATCACTTAAAGTCATATACACATAAAATATAAACATTTCTGGTGGTAATTCAATTTTTTGTTGCCAAAAAAATCACAACATATTTCGTCTGCTCGTCGATACTCTTGCAGTGCAGGTAGATCTATCAACAAGATGGCTACTGTTGTCGATATCAAGGTGAATGATTTTGTTAAGATTGATGGTAAAGATGGAGGAAGAGTGTTATCCGTTGTTCAATCTCTTGGAACATACAGATACGTTTACAAGCCACTCATTGTAATAAATACGGTATCCATAGGGAACTCGTTTGGTATTCTCTATATATCATCAGTATTTAAGATATCTGAATATACTACAGTCTGTCAATATATTGGTCATAGCACAGATATATAACCAGAATTTAAACTATACTAGTATATTACTAGCACAGTAATGTAACTAATATGTTGTGCTATGTGAAAGTGAAATTCAATCAAATTTTGTCATTCATTAAAATACATCTTATTTGGATAGCTGCATTTATAAGTTTTTTTTTTTTTAGTATTCAATCAGACTGATTGGGAAAATCTAATACAAGCCACTTAACAACAGTAACAACAAGTATTATTCAATTTATCACTGCTATCTGGATGAGCCATTATAAGATCGAAACTGAAAGCTGCAACTACTGATCACATCATTATTAATCTTTAGTCCTGTATATACCATAAAGCCACTCTAGAAAATAGGGTTGGTAATACAAAATCTAGTCTTTTTCGAATTTCAAAGAAAGTTTAGCTTTGACTTAGTTTGGGAGTGTTTTGTACAAATATCTAGATCAAAGTGAACATGAGAACCAGACAAACTATTGGCAAAGGTTTGATGTCAAATATTTTGCTGAAAATCGAAGTTATATACTTTGCCAACACTAAAATATAATCACCCTTCTCTCACTTCAGCAGATTCAGATGCACTAATTTTTTTTCTCTTTTACAATATCTTATAACTGTTCCTACCCCTGTTTCTTTTGATTTCAAATGATCTTTAGATTCTATGCCACTTTTCTCCTCACTAGAGATTAGAATCCACTGAACCAATTCCAGCAGTAACATAAACGGAAATATCTGTTTTCTAATGTTTTGTAATCTGCACTAATAAAAAAAAAATTGTTGTACTTATATTTCTGTCTGATATATTGATTAGATAGTGACGTTTGTGTTGTTGTCGACACCAAAAAACTAGATAAGCTACTTTATAGTAGTTATTTGATGTTTCATGTCTCTTAAGTTCAAATTCTGCCTCGACTGACATTAATTTTTCACCTTCTGAATTCAATAAAAGCCATAATAATAATTTCCAAGAGAATGAGTCAAGTAAGTATAATATCTCTTCTTTGAGAAAAAAAAATTAACTTTTTAGCAACAGAAAGCCATAATATCAATTTGAACATCATCTATACTTCCTTATTGGTGTTAAAACATTATTCAATTTAAATCATTATTTGTGATTGTCTCTTATTAGATTTATAAGATAGAAATTAGAATATCAAGCAGGTTCTCTCCAAAATGCTTAAACACATTGAATACATTTTTTTCTCTTTGATGCTCTATCAGTTGCCTTTTTCCCAACATTCCATTTGAATACTACCTTTTTTATTCAGTTAAGATTTAAGGTAGTTTTTATATTTTAACTTTGGTTTGTAAGTAATGTAACTAATATGTTCTCCACAGCACAGATTTCTTAATTGTCACACTACTTTTGCAAGTGCTTTGGCATGAAACTCTAACCTTTGAGTCATTCCTGTAGTTTCACAGCTAATATATATTATATAGATATATGAGAGAGAGAGAGAGATGCAGACATGGCTGTGTGGTTAAGAAGTTTGCTTCCCAACCTCTTGCTTTCAGCTTAGTCTCACCAAGTGACACCTTCTATAGTCCAACTCCTTTTGAGTGGAGTTTGTTGATGGGAACTGAGAGAAGCTTGTCATATGTATATATGTATCCATATGCTCATGTTTGTGCCACTTTGTCTTGACATTTCTGGATAGCTGTAAATGAGAGCCACTGTTATACAAGCAGTGTTCTTCAGTTCCAATTTTCAGTGAAAACATGTCTGATCAAGGGGAAATATCATATCTGAAAACAGATGAGGGTTGGCAACAGGAAGGGTATCTGGTTGTAGAATATCTATTTCAACAAATTTTGACCTATGCAAGCATGGAAAAGTAGATATTAAAAGTATGATGAATGAATTATTGAAACTCTATCAGTGTCATAGAACTTATTGCTGAGTTATATCCCAAACTGCAGTGCACCAGTGATTGGCCCATTAGATATGGGCCAATCACTGCTAATGTTCACACTTCTTAAGATACATCAGTAAGATATATCTGATATAAACTTATTACCTTTACACCCAATCATCATTTTTCCTGCTAACATGAGTTGGATGGATCTCCCAGTGTCTCATCACATGTCTGCAACCCCTCATCATCTGGCATACACAACAACAAAAAAAACTGATTATCTCTACTATTGTATGTCTTTTTTTAGAAGAGAGGTATGACTTTAACAGCTGAATGTGCTTGCTATCACCAAGTACTTTACAAGAAGGACTGGGTACATTCTATGATACAACTGGTACTAAATTGTTTGCAAAACAAAAGAATCCTTCTGCCCTATCTTGCCCTCATTTTTCTTTGCTATCATTTTTCAGTATGGACTAAGTTCATTTTACCTTGACATTGGCACTAGAGAGATTGTCTCTGACAAGATTAAAGAGACTTTCAACACTACATCCCCACTGTTTGTTCCTTCCTATCAATGATAAATAATTAAGTAATTTTACTCCTTAAAATTAACTGAAATTTATAGGTAGTCTGCTGATGCTATGTGTATAGCCTCTGTTCAGTAATTGGTAAACAAGTAATTTTCTGATAATTTCTAACTTCTAAATAGAAATGTGTAATACCCTTATAAATGTGTAATAAATTTCTATCTTATCATAAATTAGCATTTCTGAAAACTATAGTAAAGTAAATTTCAGGAGTTGTATCTTGTGGATAAGATAGGAAAACACTGAGACAAGTAGTGTTATGGTTATGGCTTGTAGTAGGCAGCAACCAAACTATACCAGTATGGGAACTATACTAAACTAAACTATAAGCAGGTATTAACAGTAATGATTGCAGTGAATTGTATCACATTGAATTTTCTTGTTGTTTTCATGCACTTCACAAAGCAATATGTTATTTAAACATGATGCCTTAAAGGGTAGAAGAGGAACGTGTGATGTATGTTCCTTTCTCAAAGTAATGGCAGTGTTTATATTCTGTAGAGCATGATCTTCTTCCTGGAAAATCCTTGAAATCTGGTGTCTTGACAACTTCATCAGCAACAGAACAATTACGTCAAATTTTGACAACATATAAACACAAGGTTGATAAAGCTGCTGAAGAGGTGAGCATTTTGTAAAATTCCCTGAAAAATACACGTTCACAAGAAATTACTCCTATTCTATAGTACTTACACCCACTCTTTAGTACTTACCCCTGCTCTCTAATACCACCACCACTCTATAGCAAATATAGTCAATGTATAATGACTTACTTCTCTTCTGTTGCACTTACCTTTATACTATTGTAATTGCTAACTGCTCTATAATGAATACTTAACACTTTTCTCTAAAGAACATTTACCATTACTCTACTTAACCACATTTTCTATGATTTTTTTCTATGCTGTAGTGGTTGTTATCTCTGTGCTATTTTACTTACTACTTTTCTACCAGGCACTTAACTCTATAAAACTGTTAGTCTAATTTACACATATAGTATTTACCTCTAACCTATAACATTTTTCCTCTACTGTGTAGTATTTCTACTTTACAGTACTTAAATCTGTTCTATAGTACTTACATCTAATATGTAAAACTTATTCTACCTGTGTAGTAAGTACTCGCTTCAGATTTATAGGGTTTATTTCTAATTTATACTGATTACTTGTCTTACCTCTACTCTTATTTCTACTCTACAGTATTTTCTTCTACCCTGTAGTACTCAATAGGTCATACCTCTACACTATAGTATGCACCCTTATCTACAATAAATATACACCTATACTCTTTAATACCTACACCAACTCAACAACAAATACATTCCTCTATACTGTAATAAATACTTGCCTCTTCTCTGTAGTGCTTATTTCTTCTTTGTATTTTTCTTACCTCTATTCAGTAGGGCTTACTTCCACTGAGTTGTATTTACTGCTATTCTATATTACCTCTGTTTTTTAGGGCTTATCTCTTCTTGAAAATATTTATCTTTACTCTAAATTACTTACCTCAACTGCTAAAGTACTTATTTTTATTGTGCTTTATAGTACTAATCTCTGCTCTTTTGTGTTTTATGTGAATCGCATCTCTAATGGCATGTGATTTATTTGTGAATATCATCAATTGAATCAATAAAATAATTTCATAGACTGTTCACTCAGACCAGAAGGATCAAAGGCAAGTTGACTCTGATTGTCCAAATAGATGAAACATCAAACAAGATAGATATATGCTGGAATGCATAAAGCCCAAATAATTATATTATTGATCTTAAAATATAGATAATGGTTGAACTACTTCAGAATGAAATAGAGTTTTATGACTACAGAGATAAAGATGTCTTTAAATTCAGTACAATACTTACTTAACAATGAGTAGTGATTATGAATAGAATTATTGTCTGTGTTTCATCACTTCTTTAATGTTCAATTTTGATATGCTGGCATTGGTTGGTCCACTATCTTTTCAGATACTTCATTCCTGTATCCTCTCAAGTATTAACATTCCTTCATTCTCTACTCTAATCTACATCTTCTCCACTTCCTTAACTCATTTGTTTTCAGCTTTTCTAGTTAGTTAAATTTATACACCCCACAAATCATTCTCCACTTGCTCCACTGTAATTACACATTACTTGTATTTAACTATTAAAATGCATCTGTTTCTGTTTATTGCATCAAGACACAGACTGCTTTTGATAGAGGTTGCAGTTCTTGGCATTAACTATAGCAAGTTAAGTAAAAAGCTGTTTCCAGTAGTATTAACAAAGCATCAAACTTTGGATACTATAAAACTACTCAACTATCAGCCTATTCCCTGCTTCCCTATTAATTTTAATGTTTTTTGACCTGGTAGAAGACAATTTTCTACTAGACACAACACACCAAACTGTTGCATTGTCATTGACTGCAGTGTAATACTGACATTTAATGTATTAACCCCAGTGAGATAAAATGTGAAGTTGTATAGGGTTTGAAAACAGTGATCTACATGTAAAGTATTTCAGGAAAGTATCCAATCTGGTCATCTATACCACCCACCATCCAATCTCTCACTCAGCAATCTCAGCCATCTGTATCACCCACCAACCCTATCCAATCTGACATCTTGCTCTTTCATTGATCTACACCATTTACTATATTATCAGAATAAGTTTCATAATGAGTTTTTTATAAAGAAATCTTTGGTTTATAGTGATATTCATACTTTCCTTATCAGCATTAATAATGAAAATGAAATAAAATGTCTACAAGCAATAGCTGATCCAGTCAGATTATTGTTATATACATCACTCTAATAATTATTTCTAGCAAAGGTACAAAACCACACATTTTGAGGAGAGTATAACTGATATTAACAGCCCCTGTACTTGATTAGTACAATTTTATGATACAAATCCCCCCCCCCCAGAAACTGAAAGGCAAAGTGAACCTAGGTGGAATTTGAACTCAGGCTATAAAAGGATATAACTAAAAACTATCTACAGCATGTTCATTTCTCTGCTACATCCATTCCTCTGCACAACCCTGAATATTAACGAAATAGATTTCTAACATAGGCTCAACAGAAATATTGAGGATTAAGCTGACCCAAGTATATGACTGGTACTTTTATTTTATTGACCCAGAAAGGTTAGAAAGTAAAGTGGATCTCAGGAGGATTTAAAATCAGAGCATGAAAGGGTTTATCAAAAAATAAAAATTTTCTTCTCTTCCTTACCATGTACCTCCCAAATAATATTAATGATTACAATATTTAAATCAAATGTTTTCCTTAAATGTATTTACCTTATCTTTAATCTCTGTAGAACATCAAGCAGAAGTCTTTGGTGAATAGTTTATCAAAAGAAATTGCCACTTTCAAAGAGCTGTTGATCACAAAAGACAGAACTATTGAAGTAAATATGCTGGAACCTTTTTTCTTTCCTGATTCTGTTTTACCTTAACTTTTGAAGAAGACTTTCTTCACTGCACGTATTTCATTTCAAAGAGATCACTGCCATACTATTCATTTCCGGGTTACTTTTATATATTTTAAAGTTGCACACCAGAAGAATATTTCCATTAGTCTTGTTCGTTAGATTTTTTTTCTATCTGACATACACCTAAATTTTCAGCTGTACATTAAGATGTGTTCTTTATTTTCTATCCTTCCACACACACACACACACACACACATACACACACACACACACATGTTAAATAGTGTGAATGTGTGTCTGCACATGCAATTTAGTTTCCTTGGGCCCTATATTTATAGTCTGTTACTTTTTATTTTTGCTATTTTCTGTTCATTTTTTTGTAAATTTACATGTTTTAAATATGTTCTTGTTTGCTATATATTCTTTGGAAAGTATTTCCTAAAAATATATGTATAGATATAGATATATAAATGCAAAATCCAAGAATTGAGGTGTAGAAAGAAGGTGAGCTTCAAGCAGTCTGTAGAAAATATAAAAAGCAACTTTCAGGAACAATAGTGGTTTATTGGCGTAGAAGGTTGTGAATATTTCCCATATCGAAGTACGATAAGATGAAAAAAATTCATATAATCAAGATATCCTTGATAACTTCATGCAATCAAGATATTCTTGGCCTGAAGAGTAGCCTGTGGTATACACCTCAATTGGATAGTTACTGCTTCCGAGGTTCCACTCGCTATGAAACATATGGAGTCTGTATTTTATGTACTTCATCATTATCATCATTGTCGTTTAACATCCACTTTTCATTCTTGCATGGGTTGGACGGTTTGACTGAGGGCTGGCAAGCCAGAAGGCTGCACCAGGCTCCAACCTGATCTGGCAAAGTTTCTACAGTTGGATGCCCTTCCTAATGCCAACCACTCTGAGAGTGTAGTGGGTGCTTTTTACATGCCACTGGCATGAGGGCTGTGCTGGCATCAAGCGCACGCGAATGGTTCTTTTTTACATGCCACCAGCCAGATCAGATTAGAGGCTGTAGCAGCCTCCTGGCTTGCCAGTCCCCAGTCAAACTGTCCAACCCATGCCAGCATGGAAACAGAAGTTTAATGATGATGATGTATATATGTCTGTAAATATAGATATGTATGTATGTATGTATATATTATATATATATATATATATATATATATATATATATATATATATATATGTATATATTTATATGTATGTGTATATATATATAAGGAAATAGTTTCATACAATTAAAAATTTATTACATTATAATATAAAGTAATATACTATAATAAGATGTAATATAATATAACAAATAATTAAAACTAATATAAATCTGTAAAACTAAGTAAACTTCTGTTACTTTATTTATATATATATATTATCTTTTTTATCTAAGAAATAGTATAATTTATAATAATCATAGCTTTATACATTTGTTTAATTAATTTACAGTGATATTTTCCTCTGATAAACCAAGTAAATTTAGGTTTTTTACTTGTTATTTACTAAGAATAATGTTTATATTAGTAGGAATGCATATATTTGAATAATTGGGTGTTGAGGCAGTTACTCAACAACTCAAATGTGGATGTAATATACCTTGACTTTGCAAAAGCTTTTGATAAAGTGGATCATGCTATGATATCCCACAAACTGCATGATCGTGCATAGCTGGAAAACTTGGAGAGTGGTTACATGACTTTGGAGCCATCTCAAAGGAAACACAAATAGTGAGCGATGTTCCACAGGGTTCTGTCTTGGGACCACTGCTTTTCATAGTGGCCCTCTCAGATATGCCCTCAGCTGCCCAGATAGCCACCCTTGCTAGCTACATAAATGATAGGAAAGTCTCACAGAAAATACAGAACCCCAGCGATGTTGCACACCTGCTGCAGGAGTTGGACTCAATTTACAGGTGGGCTGAGCACAATAATATGCAGTCTAATGCCGAAAAATTCCAGACTCTGTGCTACCAGCATCCAAAACTGAATTTAAAACTTACAGGGTACACTGGTCCACAGGGGATTACAATCTCAGAGCCTAAATCAGTGAGGAACCTGGGTATTGACATGAGTGATGATACCTCTTTCCAAGTGCACATTACCAGGATGGCGACAAAGTGCAGATGACTGGCTGGATGGATCCTGAGAACATTCAGAACCAGAGATAAGGAAACCATGATGGTCCACTGGAGGACATATATCCTCAGCTGGCTGGATTACTGCTCCCAGCTATGGTAATCCAACAGTGTAAAATTAACAGCAGACCTTGAAGCAATCCAGTGAAGCTTCACAAAGATCATCTCTTTGCAACAGCTCAGCTACTGGGAAAGGCTGAAACAGCTAAGACTCTACTCCCTGGAGTGAAGGCGGGAGAGTTATGCAGTAATATACATCTGGAAGATCCTGGAAGGAATTGTGCCAAATTTTGGCAATGACAGCTACACCAATGCCAGAACAGGGCGACAATGCACAGTGCCAAAGATCCCAGCAATGCCATCATGCTTCAGGACCAGTTACTGCACAGCCTGGGTTTCAGGGGCCTACAACTTTTTAATATTCTCCCAAAGAGCCTGAGGAACCTGCAAAAAGTAGAGTTCGGGGTTTTTAAATCAAGGCTGGACCTCTACCTGTAGAGAGTCCCAGATGAACCTACCTCACGGCAAGAGGTGCAAATGAAGGTTGCTACATCAAGTTCCATTCTTCACCAAGTGCCACATATTACTGTAGCAAAATGGCGGTGCTCCAGCATGGCCACAGCTCTTAGTGGAAACTAAAAAAATGTATGTATATATATATATATATATATATATATATACAGTGGGGGGAAATAAATATTCGTATATGTCAAAATTCTTTATTTATCTAATTTCTAATGAACATAAATGGGATATACCAATACTATATTTGCATACACATGCATGCATAAACTAAGAATATGCAAAAGAAACTAATAAATTATAGTAACTAAGGAATTTATATACAATCATAAATATTTAGGGGTGAAAAAAGTATTCGTACAGAATAAATTTATGATTTTTTTATGCCACAAAATACTGTTAAAATAATATTTTTTTACTAGAACTTTCTCATTTGTTCCAATAATCTTATCAGTTGTCATTTTTAAGTGTCAAAATGCTAGCTTCTTCATTCAGCACTGAGACAACATAAAGTACTACTGTAATAATGGCGAAAAGTAAAGAACTCACAAATACAGTGAAAAACTTAATTATTGAACAGTGGAAAGCAGGTAAAAATTACAGGAAAATATCAGAGACCCTTTATATTCCATTTTCTACCACTTCTTCATTTATTCAAAGATATAAAAAATCAGGAACTGTTGAAAACAGAATATGATCCAGTGCACCATGCAAGATTTCCCCTAGATCTTTAAGAAAAATGAAGTGAAGAATCGAAAAAAACACAATGATCACCAGAAAGGAGTTGTAAGAAGATTTGTTAGCTTCAGGGACTAGTGTTACTCTATGAACAATCAGCAATGAACTTCATAGGAATGAACTGAAGTTACACTCTACTAGAAAAACTCCGCTGTTGACTAAAAGGCATAGAGATGCCCGTTTAAAATTTGTTTATGAACATAAAGATAAACCTGATACATTCTGGGAAAATGTTCTATGGACAGACGAGTCGAAAATTGAATTGTTTGGAAGAAATTTGTGTAGCCATGTTTGGAGGAAAGATGGTACTGCCTATTCGCCGAAAAACACAATTCCTACCATGAAGTTTGGAGGTGGAAACATCATGGTGTTGGGGTGTTTATCTGCAAATGGTACTGGCAATTTACATGTGATAGATGGTAGAATGAATGCAGAGATGTACCAAAATATTTTTAACAATAATTTATGGGACTCTGCAGAAAAGCTCCAGCTTTGTGAAGGGTGGGTTTTAAAACAGGATAACAACCCTAAGCACACGGCAAAGTCTACCAAAAAATGGATTGTCGATCACAATATAAAATTATTAGAATGGCTAAGTGAGTCACCTGACTTGAACCCCAGTGAAAATTTGTGGCATTATTTTAAAATTAAAATTCATTCAAGAGCCCCAATGTGCATTGCAGATTTGAAGAAAATTTGTCAAGGAGAATGGGAAAAAATTCCTAAAGAAACATGTGAGTCATTGATTAAGAACTACAAGACAAGATTGGTTGAAGTGGGACTGAATAATGGTTATGCTACGAAGTATTAAATCAGAATTATCAGTTATTTATGTTCTGTACGAATACGTTTTTCACCCCTAAATATTTATAATTGTATATAAATTCCTTAGTAACTATAATGACCGATTCTATGATACCCTCTTGCAGATAAACACGTTGACAAATGACAGGGACCTTCTTTTTGTGGCTGGTGACTTCAATGGACATATTGGACAACATACAGGGGGCTTCCATGGTGTACATGGAGGCTACAGTTTTGGTTCCCGCAACAAGGAGGGAACCAGACTGCTAGAGTTCTGCGATGCAAATGATCTTATGGTTTGCAATACTAACTTCAGGAAACCTGCCAGTCACCTAGTCACCTACCTTTCTGGCAGACACACTAACCAAATTGACTACATCCTCGCCAGAAAAAGGGAAAGATGGCTGCTTATAAATGCCAAAACCTTCCCAGGCGAAGAATGTACCTTACAACATAGACTGGTAGTTAGTGACTTTAGGATCAGGGCTAAGTGGATGCCCAGAAGACGACCAGCATGGAGAGAAGGGTCTGGAAGCTTAAAGATCCTGCGAATGGACAGAGATTTAGAGACATATTACTCAAAACCTTTGACGAAATAGAGGGGGATATAGCTTCACACGGTGTAGAAGACAAATGGAGGTTTCTATAGGACAACCTGCTCAGAGCCACTGACCAGATCTGTGGATGGTGCAAAGTCCCCTCTCGACCCAAAATAATGTGGTGGTAGAACAATGTTGTTGACAGGGCTATTAGAGAAAAGAAACAGGCTTGGAAGGATGGAAGAATGGTGGTAGCAGGGAATTGTATCAGATTGCCAGAAGGGAAGCTAGGAGGCAGGTTTATTTAGCCAGAGGAGAAGCAGATAAGAATAAATTTGCCAATGTTTCTACACATGTGTGTCGTGATGATTGATATCTTTTGAGGTACACACACATAGAAAATGTGACATCATCATATAAAATGTTTACGACAGCTGATTTATGGAAAAGATTATAATGTTAAATTTTTGAAATGCAAATATCATCATTCATTTAGCGTCCGTTTTCCATGCTAGCATGGGTTGGACGGTTCAACTGGGGTCTGGGGAGCCCGAAGGCTGCACCAGGCCAGTCAGATCTGGCAGTGTTTCTACAGCTGGATGCCCTTCCTAACGCCAACCACTCCGAGAGTGTAGTGGGTGATTTTATGTGCCACCGACACAGGTGCCAGACAAGGCTGGCGAACGGCCACGCTCGGATGGTGTTTTTTATGTGCCACCGACACAGGTGTCAGACGAGGCTGGCAGACGGCCACACTCGGATGGTGTTTTTATGTGCCACCGACACAGGTGAATGGAAATTAAGTTTAATTTGTAGCCGAAATAGTACTGAATCTTTTGATACACCATACATCAAAATTGGTAACTTGGTTTTGAAATGCATATGGAATATATATATATACACACACACACACAAGACAGAGTTCTTTCAAACTGAAAGTATTATCTCACATAACAATAGAGACATAATACTGAAATAGTGATGAGATAAAAGATTGCTCTGGGCTTACATTAGGCATGAAGTTGGAAATTTATTTGGCCCATGACACTGCATGGACCTTGGCTTTTGTGTATGTATATGTGTGTATATAGATTTATATTTATATATATATATATATATAGCATGACATTTTGTCACATTTCTCTCTATATATCTCTCTCTTTTTCTATCTATCTCTCTTCCTTCCCGCTCTCTCTCTTTATTTATATATACACACACACACACACATTGTACACCATTTCCCTCTTTCTCTCTTGTTGAAACAGTCTATTAACATAATAGATTGTTCATCAAGAGAACAAGAGAGAAACAGTGTACATTTGTCGATGTTGGAGATATATTATTGGAAACAAATACATAGAGAGAGACAGTTTGCAATGTTTGATATTGGGAAATATATTAATGGATCCAGGGTAAGTTGAATTAAGAGTAATCTGATAATCTTGATTGCAGTCTGCATCAGTGTGGTAGATAATCCCCTGTAAAAGTATCAGAAACAGAACAAAAATGAAGAAGAAATGGTAAAGATAAAAACAAAATGAAAACAGTAAACAAGAGTACACAGTATATAAAGTTTTGTAGTGTAAAGATAATGTGTGTTCAACATTTCAGACAGTTGTCCTTCAACAGAAAGTAAAAGTAAAAGAGAAAATATTTTTAGTATTTGTTGTTGTGGTGGTGGTGGTGGTGGTGGCAGGGGCAGTGGCATTGTTGTATTTGTTGTTGTTGTTTGAAAGTAAGGAGAAATGTATGTTTTAAGTAATGTCATGGTTGGTAGGTAGAAGTGATGGAAGAAGAGGATGGTGGTATTGTTGGGTAAGAAAGCAGTGCAGGAAAAGTAGTTGTGCATTGTATATGTATGTGAAGTGAAGGTGTGGTCTATGTACAAGTGTGTGAAATCTATGCATTTGCATGTATGATGCTCTGTGTTTGTGTGTGTGTATGTGTATGTGTTGGTTTGGTAATACTTTGTAAACATGGGGTGTGTGGGTGTATATGTAAATGTTTGTCGGTAGAGGAAAGCAAATCAATTGTTCCAATCATATGAAGTGCAGAATCACAGGTAGAAGTTTAGTTATTGTTTGCATTGCAACCAGTATATTGTGGGCCTAGGATACAAAAAATAATCACCAATGAAGAGGTACTGAGAACCATGGTCATGTTAGTTCAAGTGGTAATCTACAGGTGATTCACAATTGTCTCGTCAGATATCTAGATGTTCCCTAAACTGATCCATTAATTTTTGACCCACTTCACCAAACATACAGCTAACCACATAATGTTCCTGGTAGTGCAGGTGAATCATACAGTGAGGTGAATGTAAGAGTTTGTTAGGTCTGTTACATTGGAGGCTTTAAGGATGAAAGGACATGTGTAGCAGCAGAGATGGGAACAGATAAAAGATCCAAGTTGAGTGCATGAACAGAGAAAGGACTACGGATCAATAAGGCAAGAGCTGTAGTTCTTCCCTACTATGAACTAGGAAGGCAAGCAAGTTTTCTTCCCAAACCATGAGGATGTTTCCATATTGAAATTGAAAATCAAACTTTGTTTTCATTGCAACCAGGGCATAGGAAACAATGGTGAAGATGGATGGATGCAGAGAAGTGTAATCAGACCACAAGTGATTCATGGTTTTTCTTCAGATATCAGTGGTAGATAATGCGTCTCTGTGTTTGTTCTACCTCTACCCTCATACCTTGTATCTATCCACCACCAACTGCCTTTCTATTTTCCTCATGTGCCATACTTCTTTGCAAAGCAACATTGGATCGCTTGTAATTACCACTTCAACTTATCTCACCTTTTCATCCAACCATGCTTTTCCTCATGTCTCAGTTGCAATGCAAGCAACTAATCTTCCACCTTAGTATGATACATGCACAATGTTTGATGATGAAGTTTTGTTCTTCCAGAGAGAGATAGAAGGTGGGTAAGAGAGAGAGAGAGAGAGAGAGAGAGAGAGAGAAAGAGATCATTTACAAGCTCACCCAATGTTTTACTGCTGATGTTACTAGTTAGGTTCTTCCTTACTCAGGCATTGTGCTTTCTTTACACTCCACTCTCTGCTTGATTTTAGCTGTGCATTGCTTGTATAAATTTTCATTTGGACTCTGTAGTATTACTCTTGTAGTGAAGAGGCACTAAAATAACATTTTATAACAGCAGTAGTATAATACCTTGTAATGCAATAATAGACAATGTTCAGAAGGTGTAATAGAACATAGTAATTTGTTATAAGAGGAAATGACAATAGCATTAAATCAAGGTTTGCTTGACAGTATACAAGGTGTAGCATTCAGAGGTATGATATAACAGTGTCCTAAGTGAATAGAAGAGTTCAAGCTACTCATTGTAGGGTCAAATCGAGACAGTGTATGCAGCATAATAAACATGTAACACTGTTACTGTATATTGTAAAATGTGAACAGGATAAATGTTCAAACAGTCCATAAATAGTTATTTAGTTCTAGAGTATTTTTTCCTTCAATATAGTCCACATGGCGGAGTTGAGCTCCGACAGCAACATGACAAATTGCATCTGACTTTCTTGGAGGTTTGGCTGGGACTGGTTAAAATTTTCCCGTAACTTTGTAAAAAGCAGCAGTGTGTATCTATGCATGAGGTAAAGCGGTTGGCTACACTAACCAAATCACACATAGATGGATAACAGTTCCGCCAAAGGGAAATAGTGCTCATACACTCTTCTTTTATTGTTGCAGGAGACTATACTTCCTCCAGGTGTCTCTTCTATGAATATCAACAAACTATGCTTTATCTTTTCATCTTTTACTGAATTCTTTACTGGGCCTGTTGCTCAATTCAGTCTCATCTTATCTATTGCAAATATATCCTTTATTCCAATACACAATTGCAGTGCTGTAGGACTCATGTAGTTTATCTATTTGGTTGTGAAAACAGTGTGTTCATTGAATACTTTATCCAATATTCCACTAAACTTTTGAGGGTCTGTATTAAGTGATGTGTTTCTATCAAATAATGGGATTTTTAAGGGTCACTCATACCGTTACTTTCAGAAATTTATAAACCACTGTTTGGTAGGTGTTTGATTTCTCAGCTTTGATTTCTGTCTCTATTCTCTCATTTTGTATTTCTACGGATAGCAGTCTTCAGTTAGTTTTTAGCAATTTGAGACTTCTGATCTTCATGTCAGAATCTTTTCTGGGATATATTCAATGTATTTTTAATAATTGCTTCAGTTCCATGTTGTCTTGCATGGAAATCCTGTAGATTGTTTTCTCAAATAATTTTCAGTCTAACTTGTGGAAATTCTGGCTGGATTGGTTCATGTAAGGTGCCATACATTGTTAATTCTGCTTAGAATCATAGATTGTATAAGTCATTTCATATTGTGGACAGGCTCTACATTAAATTTGAAGCAGTGATGTAGAGTGTGTCTTGCTGGATAGAGAATCATTTGTTCTCTGAACAGTATATTGATTAGTTTAAGATTCTGATCATCTTCAGTCATGTAATACTTCTCAGACAGACTGTGATCCTGACATAATTTGATGTTGGTAAAACTGAAGTCTCTCAAAAGGAAAACGGTAGTTTAGTGATTTATTTTCACTGATATTTTTCTATCTTTCTAAGACTCCTCACAAATACCAGGATTAGAGTCATCTGGTGAGAGACATGTTCTATTTATCTGTGTGTTTAGTTACCTAATATGTACTTTTAGTGTGTTACAAGTATAGTCTGATGCAACAGCTACAAGTGTGACATCTTCATAAATACACACTACAACTCTGCCTTGACTACTTTCTTTCTTGTTGGTCCAATAGCATACTTTGGTATGTATAATTCTACATCTGTTTTGTTTGTTGTTGAATGTGTTTCCATAAGAGTTATAATGCATTGCTTTATGATATATAACAAGGTCTTAAAGGTAGGGAATTTCACTCCTGATGCTCAAGTAGTTACTGAAAACTTGAACATAAGTCTAGAAATTGAACATGTACCATTAGCTTAGTGGATACGGATGCCAATATCCTTTGTTTGAATTCAAATCTCACCAGGAATAATATAAATATTCAGATATAGGAATAAACCAATTAAACTCCTGTGCAGTAGGAAACATACAAAAATTTTTTAATTACTTAAATATTTAATAAATCATCTGGGAAATGCAGATATATAACATTTTTATTAATTTTATATATTTTTCAAGGACTCACAGACAAACTATACACAATGTGCTAAAGAATTATGTCGACTGAGATCAAAATTTAAACAACTTGAAGAAGAAACTTTGCAGTTAAAGATTGAAGTCGAATCTGGTGTCTCACTTAAAAAAAATGACAAAGTCAGGATTGAAGAATTAACTAAAGAGGTAAAGAAATGGTTTTTAGAATTATTACAGATTTAACCATTTTGATACAAACCAGGTTGAGATTGCCCTTGATTCTGTTACAAACTTCTTGATTTAAACTGATATAATTAAAGCCTTCCATCAAAATTCCATGCTAATTTATGTTTCAAACACCAGCTTAATAAGGACAAAGTTATTTTACTAAATTATTTTCCAAATATATTAAAACAAATACAATGTATTTGAACAGAAATATGGTAAATGGAGAATATTGCTCTGCTTGCATACTAAAATTATTCTGCTTCAACTCTTTATTGAACTGATTTTTAATAATACTAAACAGCATTAGGATTAATTTTTAATGGTTTAATCAGGACTATATGATGGTGTTCACAGGGAAGTTATTGATGAGGATTAAATTCCAGACGTTTGATGTCTTAAAAAGATACTGTGAGAAAATGGTGGGCTTCAGCTGATGAGTGATGAGAAGGGGAAACATCCACCCACCTTTATCTATGATGGTTATTGTTTTCTGTTTTACTCATCATTATTCTCCTACACACTCCACTTTGTTACATTGTAGGCTGCTCAATGTCAAAATAAATGCCTTAGAAAGAAGTGATTCTAGAGACATCAGACTGATGGGTTAAGTCAAAAACTAATAGAGAAATAGTTCTGGCAAACGTTTGCTTTCCATGCTGCCATGGGTTAGATAATTTGACTAGAACTAGTAAGCTGGAGAGCTGCACCAGGTTCCAATCTGACTTTGGCTTGGTTTCTACATCTGATTGCCCTTCCTAATGCCTAGTGTTTTTCCCTACTTTTAGGTCACTTTAAATAAAACCCACGTTTCAATAGCACTGTGTACAAACTCTATACTTGGAATGACCAATTTTAAATACTACTGGAATTTACTCACAAGGTATTGGAATCATATATGTATACCATTCTGCCTAAAAAATGGATCTACAAATGCAATATCCCTGCATATCTCACATCTATTGTCATTCCTCCACTTCACTCTCTATTTTGTATCTTATTTAAATTAACTATTGCCTAGCCATTTTCTCACGTCATCTCCAATGAAGAGATATAATAAATATCCTGGAAACAACTGTAAGACCTTCTATTTATAAATGTTCTAAAATCTTCACAGCCTTGGTTTTTTATCTCATTCTGAAAAAAAATTTTTTATATACACACATGCTGATATATGACCTACGTTGGACTCTTTATTCATATAATCACTGAACCTGGAGCTTAACTATGGTTTATCCATAGCACTTACTCAGCATTACCTGACACCTTTGGGTCTTGTTGACACCATTACCTCTCATAACCTCTATTCACACCATATATATACACTATATATGCCATGATAGACTGCTAGCCACTAAACCTTTTCTATTTTCTCTCCCTGTTTATTTCTGTGTTCCTTTCTGTCGAAGAGCATAGGCTCAAAACGTAAAAGACTTTCTCACTTCCTGAGTGTTAAACTAATACATCTGTTTGCTATTTACACCCCCTCTTTTTTTTCTTTTTTTGTAAATTCTCACTATATATATATAGTGGTCACAAAGAGTTGGAAAGCCATCTCAAGCAAACTTATTCTGATGCCAACAGAGGAGGTGAGTTTAAACATTTACCAGGGCTGAACAGAATCGCCACTCCAGGTGCAGGGTTTGATACTTCCATGGTCAAATTCAGGGAAGTTCAGGAGGTAGTGCACAAAGCAAGGGCTGGTTTTGCTGTTGGCCCTAATAAGGTGACATATACTGTGTACAACAACTGTCCAAAGTTACTGAGGTGTTTGTGGCAATCGCTGGTTAAGATATGGAGGTGTGGTAAAGTTCCTGAGTGTTTGTGTAGAGTTGATGGGATTTACATACTCTAAGAGGAAGACTCAGTGACGCTCTTTGCTGTGTTGAGGGAAAAATCTTCTTCACTGTATTTGCAAAGTGACTCACTACTTACTTGCTTGTCAATGGCTTTGTGGACACTAGTATACAGAAATCAGGTGTCCCAGGGTTCCCAGGATGCCTTGAGCATGTCTCAATGATTTGGGCTAAGATCAAAGAGAAGAAAGCATTGTGTAAGGAGCTGCATTTTGTATGGCTGGACCTAGCAATTGCATATGGTTCTGTGCTTCATAGCATGATACGGGAAGCCTGGAGTTCTTCTATGTGCCCCAGAAACTCCAACACATTCTATCTACATACTTTGACCAGTTCATGTTCACTACTGCAAAGTACTCCACTGAATACATTGGTCTAGAAAAGGGGATATCAAAGGGTTGTGCCATCTCCCTAATCCTCTTTGTGATGGTTATGGAGGTCATACTGGGGGGCTTAAAGCCTGAGCACAGTTTCAACCAATGAGAAGTAAAACCGAGAGCGTTCATGGATGATCTCACCATTGTGCAGGATAATATCAACGTTGCAAGAGGCTGTTAAGTGCAAGGCATTTGAAAGCTTTGATCCAGACTGCACATGATGTGCATCCATCTCCAGCAAATCTCAAAAAATGGGGTATCCAAGAGAGTGCACAGTGCCACTTTTGTGGGAAGTGTCGGCAGCCTCAAACACATGCTGTCAGCTTGCCCCAAAGCACTCCAGTCTGGATGGTATATATTTAGAGATAACTTAGTGCTAAACAAGACAGCATTTGTGAAACAAGGTGTGAGGCCAAAGAAATAGAAACCTCAGCAGGCGAAAGACAGAATATGAGAGGTGTTCATAGACAAGCCATTGCCTGAAAACATCATTGTGTCAGCACTCCAACTTGACCTGGTTTTGGTAGCTGAGGCCCATGAGCAAAAGCTGTTGGGCTATGAAGAGCTGGTAGCTGAAATTTGGGAGAAGGGTTATATCTGTGAGCTGGTTGCGTTCGAGGTTGGCTGCAGGGGTTTCCCAGCAGCTTCTCTCAGAAGGTTTCTGAAGGTGGCTGGTGTGTCTGCTGTTAAGAAGACCATCAAGGAACGTGAGGATAAGCAGTTGAGGGTAGTGCTTAGATTACCAGAAGGTTTATGAATGCAGACAAGGCCACAGAACTGTCATGAGTCTAGTTGCAATGCAATACGTCCAGCTGTTGCGGACCCACCATGTGAAGAGATACTGAGCTTGATGGGCCAAAATCTTGTCAAAGCACAGTGCTCAGCTGATGATTGCAACCAGATTAGAAATGGAGCACACTATGTTTTCTTCTACTAATATATATATATATATATATATATATATATATATATAAAGCACAAGCTCCAGATTTTGAACTAAGTGCAAAAGTTTCTACTACCATAACAAATGCTTCTGCATATCACTGAGAAATCTATTGAGAGCAAAAAAAATCTTCTAAGTAAGGAGCTCTAACTTGTTTCTTAGAAAGAATTCTGCAAGTCCGTCTATGAGTGCTTGTGAACCGATGATCTCATCTACAAGTGATGGTGTGCGCAAGTCTAGTGTGAGTCAAAGTGATTCAGAAAACGATTATAATATTTTTTATAATAAATGATCTTGACTTTTTTTTACTTTACATAAAACATTCTTTACATTCTACTGTTGTTTTATTGCCATATATTTATGAGTTTTATACATTTTACAGGTAAAATATTTTTCTGGGAGCGAAACATTGCTACTATGGGAAATTATTGCTCTGCTTTACAAGTTTTAGCTTTACAAGCAGTCTCCAGGAACAAATTAACTTGTATATTGAGGCATTACTGTGTGTGTGTGTGTGGCTGTTTGCTTAAGAAATTCACTCCCCAACCACTTGGTTTCAGGTTCAGTCCACTGTATGGCACTTTGAGTAGGTTTTGTTTTTTTATGATCCCCTTTGGCATGGTTTCTACAGCTGGATGCCCTCCTTAATGCCAATTACTTTACAGAGTGTATTGGATGCTTTTTCTGTGGCACCAGTCCTGATGCTTTCTACATGACACTAGTACTGGAACTTTTTACGGGACGCCAGCACCAGCAGGGTCACCAAGTAAATTGCAAAACAAAGACACCCTCAACTGGGAGTAGAAGTGGTAGTAAGGGAGGTAGCTTTCTGTTGGTTGAGAAGTTGAAGTATAAGAGAAGGACAGAGATAGGTGACTCTGTCTACCAAACCACTTACAAGGCTATATCATTATCATCATTGTTTTAATGTTCACTTTTGCATGCTTACATAGGTTGGACAGAATTTGTAACCAGCCCTCACCTGTTTCCAAGTAAGGTAATATTTCCCAGACATGTTTTCACAGAATATTAGCAATGAAGGACACCTTGTGTGATAGTAACACTCGTTTACAACTATCACATGATGTCAAAGCAAGGCGGCAGTAACACACACACATACATATATGTGTAATCGATGGGCTTCTTTTAGTTTCCATCTGCCAAGTTCACAGACAAGGCTTTGGTCAACTCAGGGTTATAGTATAAGACACTTGCCCAAGGTGCCATTTCTCATTTTCATCTTGTTCGTGGACTGAACCTTGAACCATGTGGTTGGAAGGCAAACTTTTTACCATACAGCCATGCCTGTACACACACACACATACTGAGAGAGAGAGGGAGGTATATATAGGGAGGTATCTCTTCCCATTTTAGTCTTGACATTATTTCCTTGATTAGTGTGAAACATTACCACTTAAGAAGCAGTGTCATTGTTTGCATCTTCTATATTAAGCATGTTCAACTTACAAAAAAACCAAGGGAATAAATACCTTATTCTGAAACAAGGAGCTGGCAATATGAAAGGCCTTAATCCTTTAACAAGTCTTTTCGTGCAGGACACAAAAAAAGCGGGGAAAATACAAGATGATAATCAGTTAAATACCTTATAATGCAAATGTGACTTATTTACACCCGTCAACACCTGTCCAAGCCACACCCTACCTTAAAGGGTTAACAAGTATCAGTTGGAAAAATAAGCATGGAAAAAGCAAATGTAAAAATCGTAATGGTAGTGATAGTGGTGGTGGCGGTGGCGGCGGCGACGGCTAATCACCTTCCTATAATTTCTTAATTATGATTACACTGATTCATAATTAATACTGGAATCATATCCTAATAATTCCAATCTCTAGTTAGCTCTTTCTACTTTTTGATGTTTCCAGTAAAAGAAAACAAATCTCTTTGGTTAAATTGAACTTGTGTATTATTGTACAAGAGCAATGCGAATGTAAGTTGAGTTTGATGATATCAGAAATTATAATTGTTTGAAACTAAATTTATAATTTGCTAAAACATTCATTCATAGAAAATATTCAGAAACATTAAATTATTCTGGCACTCTGTCTTTCACAACTATCCTCTACTTAGTCTTCCATGTGATTTTATATCATAGCCTCAACTCTATGATGTCACTTGAGTGAGTTCTCCCATTCACCTTGGTTTATGTGGTGGGGGCGGAGAAGCAATGGTGTTCAACTACGCAAGTCAATGTGGAGTAGGCGTAAACAGTTAAAGGGAGATAATAACAGGATTGATATTTGGGGAAGATGACAACTTGCAGAATTTTCTCTCTTGCATAAATTAACAGAAGACTTTTTGTTTAAACTGCTATTAACATCCGTTGGAAATATTTTTAAAGATGTGTTACAGGAATTGAATAGATAACAGTAAAATAGATAGCTAAATGGGAGTTGTGATTTTGGTGATGATCATAATCGTCGTCATCATTATTAGAATAATATTCTTCTGCAATTAATATAAATAAATAAATTTATAAAATTGTTCTTACCCTTATCTAAATAGAGAATGATAGTTGTTTTAAAATAAAATTGTTTTTCTTTAATTGTTATTGTGTAGTTCCATGTCTCTAAAAGGTTATTGTATAGTCCCATGTCTCTAAAATGTGTTCTAGCCATGACTCCCTTTTTTTTTTTTTTTTTTTTTTTTTTGTTTTACAGAATTAATCTGGTGCTACCTCATCTACTATAACATTCCTCTTTTTAAAACAGTACAATATGATTTAGGGACAGTTTAACGATCCCTTGTCAAGTATATATCTAATAGTTGTTGTTTAGCCTTCATCTCATATCTAACCCTGTAGACCTTATTATCAAAGTGACTTCATGTACTATTCTGAATTGTGTCTTGAACTACATTATCTAGTATCTCTCTCCTATTTATGATAGCAAAGTGCGATTTAAAAGGAAGATTTTTTCCATTGTTTTGTCTTGTTTTTCACAGGGCCCTTTTTCTTATGCACAAAAATGTAGCATGTGTTCCATAGTATACGAAATAAATTTACAAATGCTATACACAAGTGAAATGATACGCCTTTAACTTTAGACTCTTCAACACCTGTTGAATGACGTCCTGCTTATGTGACAGTGAGGCACCAGGACTTTGTGTAATCCTTTGGTGAATGCCCTGAATAACTGTAGGGTCTTTTTGTTTTGGGGTGATGTGCACTGACACCATGGCATGCCACTTCTTAACCAACATTTGTATCATTCTCTTTGGCAGCAAGACTTTGTCCAGAAACTTGACTTCAAAAATTTCATGTGTTTGCTGAAAAGAACCCATTCTTACATATGCTTCCACAATCTTCCCTCTTTCCACAATTGAGTATGTTATCTTGCAAAAATAGGCTAGAACTGTTCACTAAATGATGAGGATAATGTAGCAAACCATCAACTAGTGTGCCATCTTTGTTTAGCAGTTACAAGCCGTCAAAATGACACAAGAACACTTGGGTGCGTTTTGTGTATGTAAATTTATTTTTGTCTTTACACTATGCTACAGAACCCAGGCTCCATTTTTATATGCCACCCTGTAATTTGAAGAATAATTAGTAACTTAGCTGGAAAGGTGTCTGTGATATATATTGATAGGGAGAGTTTACGGAAAAAAACAAAAGACGTAGACAAGTGGTGTACAAAACAAACAGATATATTAGTATAACGCTCAGGAATAGAATAAGTCTTTTACGTTTCGAGCCTACGCTCTTCTACAGAAAGGGACACAGGAAACAAGAAGAGAAGAAAATGTGTGTAGTGGCTAACGATCTATCATGTCATCATATATATTGATACATACACACACACAGGCCTGTTCTACTGGCCATTTATTTTAGGTTGTTTTTCTCCTGTCTCTTTTGATGAATAATTAATAGCTTCCAAAATTCTATGTAAGGACTTCTGATCTCAGTGCAATTTAACTATGTCCCAACTACTGCAGGATTCATTCCTGCCTGTGGTTATCTCCAGTTTCAGGAAGGGTTGGGTAAGAGATATGGATTAGTTATGCATGTGACTGTTACCCATAATATTTGAAGGTCTCTGAAAGTGCTCATGGGGATGATACAATTGATGTTTAACTTAAACATCTCTAAATCCATGCTTGCTTATAAAACATATTTAGGGACAGTTGACATTCTAAGGAAAAATTATTCAGGAGAAAATTATTAGTATCAGCTCATATGAAGATACAGTAGAAGTGATACAAAAAGGAGAGTCAAGTGTGCCAAGATGGCTTTGGTTGAGTATTTTCCAATGGTCTAGGACAGTGGTTCCCAACCTTTTCACTACCAAAGACCCCTTTTGTTTAAATGGATTTTCCCACAAATCCCAGGTTTTCAAAGATCTATCAGCTTAACATGCTCATGGACCCCCAGTACTACCTTTGTGGAACACCAGGGGGTCTGCAGACCACAGTTTGAGAATCACTGGTCTAGGATAAAGAATGGAATAAAGAAAAGTTACTATTCTATATAAATTAATTGCTATTATTTTCATTATTTCCAATTTTTTCTTTTCTGTATAAAGATCATGAACTTGAAAGTGAAACATAAGAAGGAAATGGAGGTAAGTTGGTAAATAGTGTCAATTTATAAATTCAATTAGATTTTCTTTTACTTAACCTGTGAAATATTAGTAGCACTGTTGCAAACTTTTTTTTTTTCCTAGACTTGTGACTCAGTTTTACTATTAACCAGCCCTTGGGATTGGCAGAACCATTAGAGCATTAAATAAAATATCTTGTGGTATTTCTTCTGATCTTTATATTTTGAGTTCAAATCTCACTGATGTCTGCTTTGCCTTTCATCCCTCAAGGGGGCAGAGGTCAATAAAATGAAATACTAGACAAGTACTGGGGTTAAATTATTCAAATAACTCCCTACCACTAAAATTGCAGGCTTACAGAAACAGTTATTAACTATGTCAAATATGCTTACAGCAATACATGGCATATATATATAGATGCATGTGTGGCTGTGTGGTAAGAAGTTTGTTTCCCAACCACATGGTTCTAGATTGCCTGGCACCTTGGGAAGTGTCTTCTTACCTTGGACCAACCAAAGTCTTGTGTGTATGTATATGTGTGTGTGTCTTTGTTTGTCCCCCACCACCACCACCACCATCAACTGGAGTTAATGTCTTCATAACTTAACAGTTTGGCAAAAGAGACCAATAGAATGAGTACCAGGCTTAAAAAAATAAGTGCTGAGGTTGATTTGTTCTTCTAAAAATTCTTCAAGCTAGTGCCCCAGCATGGCTGCAGTCAAGTGACTGAAACAAGTATAAGATAAAAGGTAAAGGTAGACAGATATCATCATCATTTAGCATACATGTATATATGTACATATATATACTGTTGGTTGTATGGTAATGAAATTGTACCCAATACCACGAGAAGAATAGTTGTCGCTTGTTATCCTGGAAGAAAGAAGAAAAGTTTGTTGATAACTACTTATTTAATTTCTGTAAGGTTGCTCCATAGAGTAGATATGCATCCTTACAAAGTCCATTTTCTATTCTAGATTAGAATCCTCACTAAACTTTTATCACAATTTCTCTTTTTCCTTCCCCAAATAGCCAATCACATTAGCCAGTAATAGAGTATTTGGTGGTCAATAAGGAAACTATATATATGAATGACTTTTGATAGCTGTTCAAGTTATGTCCATAAGTGAAGTTAGTAAAATGTGAATGAACAAGCTTAGCAACAAATTTTGGGGTCCATCAAGGCTGCCATCACCCACCCTCCTTTACAGCATAGTCTTTCAGGCCATCACAGAAAAGTTTAAAACCATTTGTCTATTTGCTGATGATCTGGTTCTTATGGATCGGCTTATAACAAAATTAGAGAAGAAATTCAGGCTTGGAACCTAACCTGGAATCAAGAGACTGCATGATGAACTTAGCAAAGGCTTGAGGAGTGAGTACATAGGAAAGAAGACAGGACCCCAGTAAATGCCCTTGCTTGATATGTGAAAAAGGAGTAGGTAGGAATTCCATATGCTATGCCCAGAATAAGGTATGGACACATAAGAGGTGTAGTAAAATCACAAGCAGGCTAGCTTTGTATCAGATTGATGCACTGAAGCAATATGCACACTATTTCCTTTGATCCACAAATGTACCGTCTCCTTATTTTGTTTTTCCTATCACTACTATTGGGCCATCCAATTTTTTCAGTTGCCTGAACTAAAAGTCAGAGGGGAACGGGATAAACTACCTGCATCATCTTGCCATAAAAGCAGGTAATAATTTTACCTTGTACTTATCTTTAGTACAAGTTTTGAAGAGTGCAGTTGGATTTCAACAATTATTTTTTCACAGCTATAATGGACATGATAAAGGAGCATATTCAGTATATTTTGCTTTATGAGTTCAATAAAAGCAACAATGCTACGAAAAGTGTGAGAAATATTAATGCAGTATATGGGGATCGGACAATAAGCGTAAGCCAGTGTCAACAGCGGTTCCAGAAATTCCAAGCCGGAAACTATAGCTGAGAAGACAAGCTTCATCCTGGAAGATTTGTAGAGCTTGACAAGGGCATCCTGCAAACCCTGGTGGAACAGAATTCCATTGTAACTATTGAGGAACTAGCAAAGTAACTTGGATTTGGTCATTCAACCATTCATCAACACCTGCATGCCATTGGAAAAGTCAGCAAATTGTGACAATGGGTTCTTCACAAACTTTCCAAGCCTAATTGCACCCAGAGAGTGAATGTGTGCTCTTTTCTGCTGTCACATCTTGTGAATGAACCTTTTTTGGACCAAATAGTGGCTGGTGATGAGAAATGGGTTCTCTATAAAAATGTCAAGCACCAAAGACAGTGGGTAGGGAAAGGAGAAACCAGCACCTTAGACTAAATGTCTTCACCCACATAAGGTGTTGTTACCTGTTTGGTGGGATGTGAAAGGTTTAGTCCACTTTGAACTTTTAAATCCAAACCAGACGATAACAAAGGAGATCTACTGCAAGCAGTTTGAGCAGCTTAAGTCAGCACTAGAAGAAAAACGACCATCTTTGTTTTCAAAATGAAAGTTGTTCTTCCATCAGGATAATGCTTGGTCACATACAGAATGGATGACATTCCAAAGGCTACAGCAGTTTGAATGGGAAACGATGCTCCACCCACCATATTCACCAGACATTGCCCCATGTGATTATCATTTATTCTGCAGTCTTCAAAAATCATTTGTACACAAAAATATGAACTCTGAAGGTCAGAACAATACTGGAGGAGTATTTTTCATCACAGACAAGTGAATTTTGGAAGAGGGGTCTTGCAAGTCTACCAGATAGATGGAAGAATATTGTAGAAAATAAAGGAGAGTATATTTTGGATTAAAAAAGAACTTTAACTTAATTTTGAAAAATAAAAGAAGTACAAAAAAATGCATTATTTATTGGATGACCCAACGCAATGGCTGCTCTTTTAAACTAACTAGTTATATAACATCCATTTATGTACACCCAACACACCTGTCCTTCTCCCTCCCATGATTTATACTCTCTCACTTTCTGCCTTGCCAACATCTCAACTACTATACCTAATTCTTCCACCCCAGAATGTCAACATCCCTCTAGGATTTTCTCCCCACCCATATCTTTCCTGCAGATACATGTTCAAACTGAAGCACCACTGCATCAGTTTCCCCAATTTTGGAGGGCCTGAAAAGATAATATTCCTTTCACTAACCACCAATATACTACAACCACTAGCCCACAGATGCAGTATTCCACCTCTTTGCCTATTCTAGCCCTACAGCTATGGCCCCCTTCTCATCCAATTTAGCTACTTGTCTACTCCATCCACTTAGGCCCACCCTCTCCTCTCCTTCATATTTCCTCCTCTAATCAGCCTTACAGTGTTTCATCTCCACATCCCATATTAAGCACATTCCCAATCCCGGTTCTCCCCTCCTAGTCATTCCCTTACAGACTGAGAGAGAAGACATGCAAAGATCATGTGCACTGTCTTATTTCCTTAGGCTGGCTCTGAAAATAAACATGTACAGCAAACTTCAAAAATGTCCTGCAACAATTTGGAAAGATATCTCACAGTAGATTGAAAATATGGTATGTTGAGAAGTACAAAGGACAAATCTGTGTGTTTGCAACATGTTGTCAGATAATGTTTACCATTGACATTATTATTATCAATGTTGATGTGGTGATAGCAGAGGGCTGGTCTAATATATGGTCTACTATGGTACTGCAGAGTTTAAGTTTTTGTGTTCAATTTCCACCATGGTCAACTTTATCTTTCATCCATTTTATATAGCCAGGCCTATTCTATTTCCTGTTTGTCCCACCACTTACATAAATGTGTCACTAAAAAGCAAAATTTCATGTAATGTGTGTGTGTATGTGCATGCATGAAAGAGAGACAAACAAACAGGTATTTTTTTTTTATCCAGTATGTTTAGCTTTTCTTCTCTATATTCTCAAGGAAAATTTGGCATATCTACACAGTGTCTATCAACGACTGCTGGCTGATCGACCACTTCCATACCCAAAAGAAAGAATTATTGCTGACTTCTCTTGGTTTGATTTAACTTTATTAATTAATGAACAAGTGTCATCAGTTCTCAACAGTATTCAGAAAGCAAATCAGAAAGTAAGTAAAACACTTCAGTTATTCATAAATATTTACTCACACATTCATGCACCATGTCTATTGTAGTTCACAAATATAAATTAAGCAGCATACATATCCGTCTATACTATGAGGAAAAGCAGGAGGCATATTTTATTGATACACTCTATAGCACATGCATATTATATAACATATGTAAAAAAAGATAAATCCCATTAAATCTCTGTTTTTGTGAGCGTATTCTGTATTGCATATTGTATTTAGCTAAGTTATCCCATAGCATCTCTGAACTTTAAATATATGATAATGTAAACAAGATAGCCAAGCCATTCATAACAAATTTTAAACATCTAACATTATTTGTTTTTAGGTAAGATAGTTTATGATTAATTCTCCAACTGTATGTGATTGTTTCAGTAACAGGTCAATTAGTGTTTATTGACTTAGTAATTCTTCCATTGCTTTTATTTTACTCATTTGTTTATGCTGCATTATTACCAAGACTAACACTTTCCATACTACAAATACACATAAGCATCTCTTATCTATAGCTATAAAATCCCACAGGGATGGTGAAAAGACACATATAAACATCTCTGGGAGTTCACAACATTGTGAGTAGAGCACATATAAGCATCTCTGTGATTTTACAGCTGTCTGTGAGCAATGCATGTTATGTGCCAATGGGATTTCATATTTATAGATAAGAGACACTTATATGCATCAGTTGTATGGATAGTATTAAGACCTTTGAAATACTCATTGCTACCTGCTAAGTCTGAGACACTGGGGAGAAGTACTTCTGCATCTGCCAACTTGTGGAGGTGTTTTGTGTTTCCTTGAAAACTCTTTTGGTTATCACTCACAATTTACTTACAGTTTTAGTTGCTTTGTATGGGTATCCACTCATAGTAGCTAGTTGTTGTTTCATCACTTTTAGTGGGAACAAATATTTAGCTACTCCATCATAATACAATTTAGTCTTTAACCTTTCTGTCATTAGATAAGGCTGCAAACTCTCATGTGTTTAAGAATGGTGACTGAATGCAGTATTGGTTTGTGGGGCGGGACACAACTGGTAGTTCCTACAGGACAACCTTTTGTGGAACACAGACCAAATTTGTGGCTGGAGCAAAGTTCTGGCCAGACCAAGGGTGACATACTGGTGGAATAGTCAGGCAGACTAAGCCTTAAAAGTGAAAAGATAGGCTTGGAAAGACTGAGAAAATAGGGGCAGCAGTGAATTACCAGGAGCTAGGAGACAAACTAGGCATCAGGTTACATAGCCAAGGGAAGATTCACATCCAACAATTGGCATAGCAGCATTATAGTCAATTGCTAGACTAGGTCATGAAAGTTACAGAAAGAGTTAATGGCCAATTGATTGGGGAGGGAATTAGTCTAGCTAAAATGCATGTGATATTTGTACTGGGGAAAAGCACTACTAATGTTCTCTTTCTAGTAATGCAACTTCAGAAGCATTAAGCTAAAAGTAAGCCATTGTAATTGAGATTCATCAACTTGGAGAAAGCCTATGACAGGGTCCCTCACTCTGTGATCTGTTGGTCTCTGAAGAAGCTAGGGATAGCCAAATGGTTTGTGAGAGCCATGCAAGCTTTGCATTGGGACACAGTTAATAAGGTAGAATTAGGAATGAGTACAACAACACTTTCAGCATACAAGTAGGAGTTCACCAGGACTCAGTTGCAAGTCCCCTCCTATTCATCATAGTCCTCTAGACCATAACAGAAACATGCCAGTTGCCCTTGGGATATTGATGGCTTCATTCTTATAGCAAAATCCATTGCAGAATTAGAAAAAGAAATTAGGAACACATTAAAAATAGAATTGAACCCTGATAAACTCCTGCCTGCTCATTAAGTTTGTATTTGTAATCATTAACTCTTGCTTTGAGGATATCACCTCTTCTGTACATGGTTTGTATGGCTTTCATGAGTGATTGATCTACAACTAGCTTCCTCAATGACCACCAGATTACAGAAAAATAGATCTTGTCAAATGCTTTCTCCAGGTCAACAAATGCAAAGTACAACAGTTTACTTTTAGCTAAACATTTTTCCTGCAGTTGCTTCATCTCAAGTCCATAGTGCTTTTCATGGCACAAAACTGAACTGCGTTTCATGTTGTCTAACTCTCCCTCTATTTAACTGATTGAGCTATATCTCTTTCTGTAACTCATATAATGTGGTCTGGCAATTTGCTACTCCGTAATCTCCTGTATCTTAGTATAGTTGATTATAATGCTGCTATACTAGTCATTGGAGATGATAACTTCCTGTACAACCTGATTAATTATATTGGAGACTAAGTCATAACCTACTCTGTCAATTATCTTAAGCATTTCAGCAGTGGTTCCTAATGTGCCAAGAGCTTTCTCTGCCTTCATATCTTTAATCATTTTATCTATCATATTGCTGTCAACAAGGATAGCCGGCCTCTATCTGTTGGATCCACTTTCACTCGTGCATTCTCCACTTTTAGTAACTTTCCATTGTAACATTTCCATACCTCTCGCTTTTTTTTTTTTTTTCCAGAATCAGCAAGTGCAAGTGTACCATTATCCAACTGTACACACATTTCTCACCTGCATCTCGTTTTTCTCTGACACACAGTCTTGCAATCCATATCACCTCATGCCTCTGTTCCTCATGTTGTAGAACATTAGCAACCCTCTTACTTTCTTTCTGATTCTCCCTTTGCTATGTAAATCTGTTGCCTAGCTTCTCTTCTAGCTACTAGTATAATTCTCTGCTACCTCCATTTGTCCAGTCTTTCCAAGCCTATCTTTTTGCTTTGATAGCTCTTCCCCCATTACTTTACCTTTGGTCTGGTAGAACTTTGCACCAGCCACAGATCTGGTTTGTGGCTTTAAGCAGACTGTCCCATAGAAACTTCCAGTTATCCTCTAGATCATCTCTACATTTTTTTTTATTATTTATTGAATTTTAACCTTCCATATCTTCCTTTTCCAGACTGCTTTGTGTCTCTAAGTCCTTCTACTTCTCATCCTGAAGTCACTAACCACTAATCTACATTGGATTGTGCATTCTTTACCAGAAAACT
>NC_042998.1:107327701-107357701 GCF_006345805.1 Octopus sinensis | reverse complement strand
TATTGATTTCAGATTTTGGCACAAGACACCAGTGTTTGACTGGTACTTACTTTATTGATTCTGAAAGGATGAAAGGCAAAGTCGATCTTGGTGCAATTTGAGCTTAGAACACAAAGACAGACGAAATGCCACTAGGCATTTTGCCCTGTGTGTTAAAGGTTCTGCCAGGTCATTGCCTTTGAGTGGAACAAAAGAAATATTACCAAAATATTTTGTTTGAAAGTACTGGTTTACTTCTCTCAAAATAGTTGATAAATCGTTTTTGTCTTTTGTTGTGCTTTTATTACTCTAACTCATCCACAGCAGAACTGAAAACGTTTATGTATTGCTTTGCACATTGCAGTTTTACTGATCTTCTTCATATGCTGTATTTAAATATTTGCAATAATAATTATTATTTATTACAACGGAGAAAGGTGACAAATTTTGTGGGTAGAGAGGTGTAATTAAATCGACTTTAATACTGGTAATATAATTTCATCGACCACGAAACAATGGGAGACAAATTCATGTGCTGTATAGTACGAACTCATAAGTTAAAAGGATGCAATTTAATTAGATACCACATGATTTATTTTTCATGGACCTACAAATTCTACTATCCATTGTCCAGATAAAAATGTTCTATTAATTTCTATGTGAAACAGTGGAATCTGAGGTCACTAATGAAGGTCAGTGCCAGCAAATAGCAAGTACAATTAATTTTTCCACCATTAGAAGAAAAAGAGAAGTGTAAGTACTCTGTGGAGAATCACTTCTGTATTTAACAATGTGTAAGGTAGGCAACATTTTTTTTTCTGAATTATGGGCTTTAATTTCTTTTTATCAAAGCTCCAGAAATCATCAATCAGTTCTCTTATCACTCATGCTGCTTTGCTAAGAATTTGTGAGTAACCCCCCAAAATTCATTCAACAGTAAAAGTGTTACCTTTAAACACAATACACTTCAGTAAACTTCTCAAATTCCTGCTATTCAATGAGTTATTGATCATCAGGTTATTGGAACTTAGATCATTGGAGTTTAGATCATTGCAATTTAGTCAGTACTGTTTTTGTATTAACATTAGTTTAAGCAGAATTGAAGTTAGTGATTTTTGATGCTGTTTAGAGTATGAGGCAAAGACAGTAGAACACTAGATGAAGTCTCAGTACACTGATGTTATGATCTAATTTCGATTTTTGATTGATACCAAGTTGCTTTATTTACACTGTTATTTTTTATAAAAGGAAAGACAAAGAACTCACAGAATGTAAATCACTAGTTTATAAAATAAGTGATTTTATACCCAAATATGAAGCTCAATATTTAAAGAATTTGAGCTTGAGTCTTTTTAAACCTCATTTTATCATGTCACTCGATTTTGGTAACAGTAAGGAGATAAAGTTAGCAAATGATTGAAAAATGTTTAATTTACTGCATGCTCTTCTAATTTCAGAACTTCATCTCATTTGAATTGATAAAATGAAATGAAAGACAAATTCTGAATAAAACAACTAAATATCTTTAAAAAAGATATTTAAGAAGGAAAATTATTTATAAAGCTAATAATATTTGCCTGCAAATTATGAATCTAAATTTTTCACTCCCAGTATTGTGATGAACAGCCAAAATGTTGGAAAAATTTGACATCTTTTGGTTCTAAAGTATATTTGCTTTACGTATACCAATTTAGTTGACTTTCACAGATTTTTTAAAAAAGTAATCCTTAAAATTTTATTATACAAGAAATTATAGTGTGGGTGAGCTGGTACAATCCTATAACTTACATTTTTAGCATTTATATATTTGGACTCGATTTCTTCATTTACTCATAAAATTGGCTTGTTTGCAAACAGGAAATGAAATGAAATGTCTATTCGGGATTGTAACTTACTCATTATTTCCGTTTTGTCACATTGGTGTTCATCACAACCGACCATACAACCACAGTCGTTGATGCCATCACAGTGTGATGATTTTGATACACATTCATCATTGGAACACTGGAAACTGTTGACACATTCTGAAAATATATTGATCAGATATTAGATATCACTGTTTCATTCTTTCCCTCTCCTATTTCTTTCTCCCCTCTCACTCACTCACTCTCTCTCTCTCTCTCTCTTTCTGTGTGCATGCATGCCTCTGTGTGTGTGTGTGCATGTGTATTTGTGCATGTCACTACCCTGTCATTTTTTTAGATATAACGTATATAGGGTTACATTATAAAATGTCGCCTAACACTCTAAGATGGTAGGGTAAGATTTGAAAGAGATTTGGTTGCTATTTCTAACAGGTCGATCAATCATATGAAGGCTCTTCTGTTGATTCATATATGTGTTCGATGTGGTGTGTCTGCATATTTGTGTACACATTTTATCAGAAACCTGTTGCTTAATGTTGTCTAATGGATATTTAAGATACAAACAAAGCTTCACAATCAATGAAATACAAACATTTTATTCCATCTGGATGAACACGTAGATTTACATACATATAGATATACACATTTCGGTATACTGCCAATATTTTAATTAGTTTGCTTTGTGACCCAAATCAGATGAGCTTGCCAATTCTTCAATTTTACTTTATTCATATCCGAAAATGTTTAGTATGTCATGTTACCATTACCACTGTTATAAGTTACAGCTTCTTGTGTCGTTATCTTTGTTTTAGTTGATCATGAAAGAATCGCATACATTTGTTTAAGATATATATATATATGATGATGATATATATATATATATATAAAAGTATGAGTGTACATGTGCTGAGTGTCTGTACTATCCCACCATACATACAAATGCCAAAATTAAAAACCTTATCAATGGTAAACGACAAGCCAGAAAACAAAACAAGGTACTAATGACCTGTGTGATTTCCAAATTTGATTGCAAATGGGAAAATTGTTAATTTCACGAATGCTACAGTTGTATTTGGTCTAAGTAGTTGGAAAATGATGTAGTTTCACTGTCACAAAGTAAACTATATCGCACTTGAAATGTATTTGAAAAAAAAAAATTAATAGGGGTGAGTGCAGCAATATTGTAGAGTTTATCTTGGAGAGGGCCACTCTAAACAATAAAGCACAAAATAGTGTAGTCTTCAAGCTGAAATACTACTTGCTGGGTCTGGGAAAGCTGTCCGAGACAGGTGAGACGAATGCCTTTTTATGTTCTTGAACCATTGTAAATCAACGCATACGGTAAAAACATGAGCACGGAGGCGGAGTTTAGGAGGGTTGACGTTTTGGGACAGATAGACAAAATGTAGTGATTGGTGTGGGGCTTGGGGTGGGTTGAACAAAAGGGTGATTACTGGAGGAGGGATGAGTGGGTTGATTATGTCTGAGGGGAGGAGGCACGAGCCCAGCTACCTCTGAAGAGAAGAGTCCATTGTCGTAGCAGTAGATAAAGCAGAAAGGGAAGACTGCACACTTGTGGGCTAGAAGTTTCAACATTTCTGTGATGACTTTAAAATACTCTTTTGGATGGCTGCTTTCTGGATGCGGTCTAAGATGTGCATCACATGCCAGGTAGGTGCATAAAAGAAAGAAAAGTGCATTGGATACATGTGAAGGCGTTAGTGAGGAGTATAGTTGGAGAATAGTTAGTGTACATGGGGTGTGGTGGTGAAATCCTACCCCACCCAGCCCATAGAGTCATGAAAGAAAAATAACCCGATTTAATTCTCTGTTCAAACTAGCTGTTTCCACGAATATAGCTACAAAAGTTTTATTCTTAATAAGGCACCATTTCCAAGCATGTATAAAATTCAAAGCTTTTGATGTGCAAAATGCTAGAGTGAGTTACTCTTGTCAAGAAAAAAATTGCTTCAGATATCGTATGTTCCAAAAGAAAAAAAGTGTACACTCATACAGGCTTTTTCCTTTGCACCTGCCTGAAACTATAGAAATTAATCAGCCTGCCTTCTGAGAGGATTCTGTATTTCCTAGCTGGTTACTGTGAAATCGAAATTTCAGCAAATTTCATGAAATAGTATGAACAGCTAATGGCTTAAAATGAAGTAACAGATACTGTACGGGCCTTACAGGCGATGATTTCAAAACAAAGTTAACCCAGTAAATATATTTCTTTACTTTCACGGACAGAGAAATCTCCTCTTTCCTGATTTGTTTGATTTGGAGGATGCAAGACCAGGGAAAGTTCCACCCAGTATAATCTAGAACATTCTCAATAAGACCCGGCTTATTTTTACTTCTGTAATAAATTGCATATATTGCAACAGCCCATTGTATCCCTTAAGAAAACTAAACGCTCATGCTGCCGTCACCTACAGAGCCATCTGTTACTTAATTTTAAGCCATTAGCTATTCATACTATTTCATGAAATTTGCTGAAATTTCGATTTCACAGTAATTTTTTTAATGAAAACAAGCGAGACTACGCCTATGCATTGCATCAGACTTGCTTCTTATCCAGCCGCAGTAGCCGATTTCACCACGTGATCCAAACTGGAGAATAAGAGCGAGCTACATTCATCATCATCCAATGACAATAAGCATATTTAGAAGCTGTGATCTTCTTTCCACTCAGTATGAAGCATCCGAGCGATCAGAAATGCTTTTGAGTTTGTGAAATGTAAACTAATGCAATTCTGAGTCAAATTCTGTAAATACATATTTCTATATGTCGTACCTATGTTTACTCTTGTATATACATACATGAACGCTCATATATATATTACTTTATATTATTCTTTTTGGTTTTAGTCATTGAACTATGTCCATGCTTTGGAAAGTCGATTACATTTGACCCAGTACTTATTTATGGCCCTCAGAACGGTCGAAAGGCAAAATAGATCTGAGTAATCCAAATGCAAAAAGAAGTGTCCACAAGATACCTTGTTTGGCAACCAGAGGTCCATAGTGGTACTTGATGGGTGCTGACTACCAATTACACAACTACAAAATGAATATGGGAAAACTGGAAAAGTGTGTGTGTGTATATATATATATATATATATATATATATATATATATATATATATATCCATATATCCGCTCGAAACGCGAAATCCTCTTTCTTTTCTTTCCTTTCCTGAGCGTCCAACAACACTGTACTTATTCGACGTCCTCGCGTTGTTGTCTTTTCTTGCTTGTTCATGTTTGGATTGACTATATATAAATATATATATATAGTATGTGTAACCATTTCTAACATTTTATTCTATCAAAACCATATCATGCTAAGTTAACAAAACCTGATTCCCAACATTTTCGATGCCCTCCCTTATACCAAAAAAAAAAAAATCTCTGATTACCTCCCCCTGTTTCGAACTCTTCTAGATCACACCATAACGAATAGATGACACAACATCGGTAAAGAAATTTGAAACGAAAATGCGAAACCGGTTATTTCTCCAAAAATGATATCACTATACACAAAATTTTACATCATTTTCCTATCATGACGATTTTAATACATTTTAAATATATTTTAATATAATGTTATTTTCCCACAAGAAATCAATGGTAGCCTTAATTCACAAATAAAGAAATTCTTTATTCACCTATGCGGTGTTGAGCACTCATTCCAACGTTCTACTGTTAAGTATATATATATATATATATATATATACATACATACAGGCGCAACAGGTGCCACATGTCAGATGACGAAATGATCGTAGAGCAACGTGAAATGAAGCGCTTTACTCAAGAGCACAATCCAACGCCCGGTCTGGGAATCGATCCCACAATTTCGCAATCGTGAGTACAACACCTAAACCACTGAGCCATGCGCCTTCACGCGTGTATATATATATATATATATATATATATATATTCGCGCATATATATACACGCACATATACATATATATATACATTGTAGAAAAATGTTGGACCTAAGGAGCATCAATTGTGGTGTGCAAGAGAGACGATTGCGCTGGTATGGTCATGTGGCGAGAATGGATGAAGATAGGTGTGTGAAAAAGTGCCAATCCCTAGCAGTGGAGGGATACCGTGGAAGAGGTAGACCCAGAAAAACTTGGGACGAGGTGGTGAAGCACGACCTTCGAACTTTAGGTCTCACTGAGGAAATGACCAGCGACCGAGACCTTTGGAAATATGCTGTGCGTGAAAAGACCAGGCAGGACAAGTGAGTCCAGCCCACTTATGCATGCCTTTCCTCCCTTGGACACAAAGACCTGTTGAGGCAAGCGAAGTCGATGTCGAACCTCATCCAACGACAGGCACCTTTGCTTGCGAAGACCTGTTGGGGCAAGTGAAATCGAAATCGAAATCGGAATCGAAATTGAACCAATCCTATGACTGGCACCCGGCAGATGCCAGGACCCCTGGACTGGAGATACGTAAAAAGCACTATCCGAATCGTGGCCGATGCCAGCGCCGCCTCGACTGGCTTCCGTGTCGGTGGCACGTAAAAAGCACCATCCGAATCGTGGCCGAAGCCAGTGCCGCCTCGACTGGCTTCCGTGCAGGTGGCACGTAAAATGCACCAATCCGACCGTGGCCGATGCCAGCCCCGCCTGGCACCAGTGCAGGTGACACGTAAAAAGCACTCACGGAGTGGTTGGCGTTAGGAAGGGCATCCAGCTGTAGAAACCTTGCCAGATAAGACCGGAGCCTGGTGCAGCCTTCTGGCTTCCCAGATCCCCGGTCGAACCGTCCAACCCATGCTAGCATGGAGAACGGACGTTAAACGATGATGATGATACCTATATACATATATATATATATATATATGTACACATTTTATATATATATATATATATATATATATATATGCATACATATACAAAAAACTATATTAACTTAACTGGGTTGTCCATGCTTTCTGTCTTAGAAGAAGACAAAATATTAATGTCTAAATTTTTACAGAGCAATTCCATTAAAAATTAACTTAGGATGGAAAAAAAGACAAATTGGCAATATTTTTCTGAAGAAACAAAAATGCAAAGCCCCAAAACAAAAGCAAAAGAAAAAAACAGAAATACAAACTAAAACAAAACAAAAAACATTGTCATCAGAAGTGTTAAAGTTTTTTCATTCTGCTTTTCACTCTCCTACGTACATGTGTGTTGGCCGTTTAACCAAATTTTCGGAATTGTTGCAAACAACGTCATACAATTATACAATGATTTATTTTATTTGTTAGTTTCGGTTCGTCTTGTGTGTATGTGTGTATCAATATATGTGTCTGCGTGTGCTTATGACATGTTATAGTTGCAATATTTTTTTTGGATAAAATATATACTTTCGTACCCATAAAATATTTAGAGCAAAAAGAAAATATTAAGCCATATCCAGAATGTTCAGTGAATACATAGCTTAAATTTTGTATCACAAACACGCACATATACGTGCGCGCATGCGCAAACATATGTACTTACCGATTAGTGATGATATATTTTCGGATGATACTCCTGCAATAGAAATGGAAATAGATTGTTAAAGCTGATAAAAAGTAATATCTGTCTATAATACTATTAATTTATTTGCAAATATTCTCAGTAAACAAAATGGAAAAAACTATTTATATATCTTCAGGTTCCTACCAAACAATTTGATAAAAATTTTGTTTTTAGTCATTTTTATAGATTTCACTTACAACGTATCAATATTTCAAACATTTAATGTGAAATGATTTTAGTTGAGAAAACATAAAACGATAATCGGATCTTTACCTTTTGACTGGCAAATTAAAAAAAATAATTTTTTGTAACTATACACTTTCAAACTTCGGACACTGGTAGAATGTGTCATATAAAACATCTTTTACTCTTAGCGTTTTTGAGAAAAGCTTATATTTAGGAAATTATTCCACATTAAAGTTGTCGTATTTTGGTTATTTCAACCAATCAATGATGTGTATACAGCTGAATAAAATTACAGCCGTTGTTTGTCAACAACAACTATCGGTGGTGTATTTTTCGTTTGTCACTGTTATTTATGACATCCTTCTTGCGTTTGTACTGGTTTTAGCTTTAAGGTTTTAGGGTTAGGTTTAGGATTGTCTGTCTGTCTGTCTGTCTCTCTCTCACACACACATACACATTTAATAATAACGTGCATTTCACAGTTCTTGGATCCTCCTTTAACTGGATATACATGTGGAAATCCGCTGGTGTACGCAGAATTAAAAAAAATATATAATACAACTGGATGGAATGAATAGGCTTTAATCCAAACCAGGACAAGCCAAATCACAACTTCATATTAAGTATTTTCTTTAGCATAGACATGTCTCGCCTTTTATGAAAATAGATAGTAATGTTGCCAAAATATATATTTGAATAATTCCTTATCTCTTTTGTCTGTAAGCACTGGGAACTATGGGCAATCCAGCAGTACTCTCACCTGATGACGTGCGAGTACACAGCTATTGCTAATCCATAGAAACAATTGTTGTGGTTTGAATTAAAGCCTGTTCATTCCATTTTTCTGTATTATATATATATTATATATATATATATATATATATATATATATATCTCTTTTACTCTTTTACTTGTTTCAGTCATTTGACTGCGGCCATGCTGGAGCACCGCCTTTAGTCGAGCAAATCGACCCGGGACTTATTCTTTGTAAGCCCAGTACTTATTCTATCGGTCTCTTTTGCCGAACCGCTAAGTGACGGGGACGTAAACACACCAGCATCGGTTGTCAAGCAATACTAGGGGGATAAACACAGACACACAAACACACACATACATACACACACACACACACCACACACACACACACACACACAAACACACACACACACACACACACACACACACACATATATATATAATATATATATATATATATAATATATATATATATATATATATACATATATATATATATATACATATATACGACAGGCTTCTTTCAGTTTCCGTCTACCAAATCCACTCACAAGGCATTGGTTGGCCCGGGGCTATAGCAGAAGACACTTGTCCAAGATGCCACGCAGTGGGACTGAACCCGGAACCATGTGGTTGGTTAGCAAGCTACTTACCACACAGCCACTCCTGCACCTTTTTAACAACTTTTTAACCGTAAAGGTATTTTAATATGCAGCCACATTTTTTGATGGAATTTTTTTTTCTGCAGGAAAAAAAACTTCATCCTATATTAGTAGTATATATATATATATATATATATATATATATATAATATATACACACACAATATACATGCATACGCACGCACATGATTATGCAATTATATACATGCATACATACGCACATGTTTATGCAATTATGCATGTATGTATAGGTACGTGTGTGTAACTATGCACACACACATACACATAAGGTCACACACACAAGCATGTGCATACGTGTACACACGCATACATTCGTACGCTTACACGCACACACACGTATATACCTTTTACATAATTTTCATTATCTGTCAATTAACTTGAAACACTTAAAGTTACCCCATTGCCGTCTACACAAGTTCGATCAATAAATCAACAACAATAACTTTTAATTGATTATTCATTTATTAATTATGTTGCCGAGGAAATCTGTTAAACAAATTACATTGGCCGACTTCTTGACCACGAAGCTCAAAACTACACCAGAGAAATGCTGATTTCAAATAATTTAGTTAACTCCTCGTTGTTTTTTTCCTTTTCTTTCTTTCTTTCTTTCTTGTGTACGTATCACATGTCCACTAAGAGATTTTCTCTCAGACAAACGCCACAATATCATACCTTTCAATGATGTATAGACATTACAAATATGTCTATTTTAATTCAATACTATTTCAATTGCGTACATCGAAGATCTGTCTGTCTGTCTGTCTGTCTGTCTGTCTGAAGTACAACTTTCAAATGACTTAATATAGTACTATAAGTATTGTGCAAGAGGAGAGATGGATATTAAATTTTTATGTTCAAGAGAAGGCTTACTATTCGGCTTGTTCTCTGAATAAAGAGGCAAATTTCAACATCTATATATAGATACTATATATAGATACTATATATAGATACTTTCAAACAAACATGATTTTTAATGAAATCCTAATATATTTTTTTACAATTTTGGAAAATGGAAGAATGAATATCTGAATTAAAAAACGTTTATTTTAAGGTTTGCTGTATCACATATTTATTTTTTCTTAAAATTTAAGATTGTGTGCAATTGCCTTTATAAAAAAAATTTTTGGCTTGGATCATATTTTTCATGGCGTTTTTTATACGCTGGTTCATATCTCTGTATTTTTTCTTTTAGCTTGGTTCTTCTTGCAAAAACTTCTGACAAACCTTTCCCCATTTAATCACATCAGTAAGTTTCCAAATATTTGGATGACTAATATTCACTGTGTTTTTTTAGCGCGTTATGGTAGGCTTCTAAACTAGTTGTAGTACGAGCAATCCCCGTCATACATCGATCCCAAGCATTCCATATAAGTAATGCAAATGGATGTTCAAGGCGTCACCTCCTCTGTCCTCTTCCTCTAGGTGGTCCTGCATAATTATTTTAAAAATAAGATACAATTGACTGTGGAATATCATAATCATCTACAAGTTGTTCATATCCATCTACAACATCATCAATCGGCAGGAGGGCAAAGGCAACAAAACAACGCATTTTTAGACTAGAACTGTCATTTTCGTGATATCTGCATTTTAGTCCTTTTTGCACAACATGCTTGTACACATTTTGTCCTAAATGAAACAAGCAGCATGCCAAATTCGAGCCAGGAAACGATTCCAGAAATCCGTTATGGGCTGCTTTTTCTAAATCCATAATCATATTATCAGATCCTTCATTCTGCAGTAATTCATTTATTTTAGTTAAAAGTCTACTATATGTGTCTTGACTTTTGTCAGAGAGCAATGCGAATAGTCGTGGGGCATTAAAATTATCAATTTGAATGTGAAGTATATATAACTGAAAAAATATACGAGAGCATCACTTAAATGTTCCATCTGCCGCCCAGTTCTCGAGCTGTTTTAACTGTGGAAGTGCTTCATCACTTGCAAATATTAGTGTTCCTTTTGAATCTTCCATCCTGCTGTTATATCGTGAAAATGTTTCATCAGTGTCAAGGTAGGAGTATTCACTTGGAATGGAAAACCCAACATTTGTAAGTGGAGTGGCAGGATAGTTGAAGTTAGCTTGCTTCCAACGTCTAATATTCCTATTAAGCTGTGCAAACGGAGGTATTTGCCACAATGTACAGTCGTTTAAATTCTGGACTTCACTAGAGATAATTGAGCGAGGGGCATCACGAGAAGAAATAGACTTTATTTTAATATTTGAAACTATTATCCTTGCATTTACATCTGCAGTAGTTGAAGCGTGATCATGGATCCCAATCTTTTTAAGCTCCTTATAATTTTCATCTATATGAAGTCTCGCCTTACATACACGATTTTCGCACCTCTGGTATATCTTCAATCCATCTGCATTCTGTTTATTTTTTGTGTATATATAATTTTCTTGATCGACCCCTTTGATTTTTCCTTCTCTGAAGTTATGATCTTGAAGGTAGTCTTGTTGATGGGTAGGCGTATTGAATAAATTTAATTCGATTTGCTTGAAAATCTTTGTTCATAAGCTTTATTCAGCACAGATATTTAAGAGAGGGCAGAGAGAGAGAGAGAGAGAGAAGAGAGAGAGATGGAGTTAAAGAAAGGAAAAAAACATCTGAAACTGTGCAGCGACAATTTTAATTCTAAAGTGATTGTTCTAAATTTTCCCTCGAAAATCACATTTAAGAGTATTTTGTGACGAATTGAACTGGGTATGAATTGATCAACGACGAATTGACCGGGAATAAATTAACCGACGATGAAATACCCAAGAACGAATTGTCCTAGCACCACCAATCCCATTCAAATAGCCAACTACTACCATTCATAGCAGTTCGCCAAACTCACTCTGGCAGCACACACCATGAGTCTATCAGCTATTACTAAATTCAAACTACGCCGGACGGAGGGGATGGCATTGAAGCCGACGATTTTAAACTAACGGAGACAACACTCGCAGATCGCCCGAGGAAGCACAACTAGATCTCATTATGCAAACAAGCAGTTGCATAATCAAGTACCTATATTTTTGAAGAACTACTTTGTGTTGAAACAATTATAGCGATTAAAAAAGTAACTGTCCAACCGTGCTCCTTCTTGTCGACTCCCATTTCTTCAATTTTATATTCTCACACGACGAATGCCCAAACTTAAACTTGGAAGTATATAATAATACTACCGGATAGTACTGGGCAATTCTGAAGGTGTTCGAACTTTATACGGTACTCTACCACGTTAACGGAATAACTATATACATATATATAGTTTTTTTCTCTCCTTGTGTCTTTCTGTGTCCCTTTCTGTGGAAGAGCGTAGGCTCGAAACGTTAAAAACTTTTTCAATTCCCGAGCGTTATACTAATACATCTGTTTGTTTTCTACACCACCTGTCTTCGTCTTTTGTTTTTTTCGTGAATTCTACCTATATATATATACATGTATGTGTGTGGTTGTATGTGTGTAAATATATATATATATATATATATATATATATATATATATATATATATATATATATAGGAAGGGGGAGAGAGAGAGAGAGAGAGTAGTGAAGTAGAAAAGATCTGAATACAAGGAATGTGTATATTTTAATTGAAGGCAAAGATGTATGAATCATTATTCTGATCTGAGCTTCACGTAGACAACTATTTAATCGTTTGAAGTTGGAGAGCAGCGTGATGATACATAAGTAAAAACATTCGTAAAACCATCGAAATATAAATTATCGCTATTTAATTGATTATCCAAAACCCTTCAGATCCCAACAATGTACTTTTTCCACTTGTATGCACAAACATTTTCACCAATCAAAACGGTTCTCTTTACTTTGTCGAAAACTGTCAATACATAAGGCTACAATAACTGAAAATGGAACAGTATCCCACAAAAATATCTGCAAAGAATGCTTTTGATGTTACAGAAAAAAAATTAAGTGCCTAATTGAAAAGAGCAAATATCTAATCAAGAGAATGAGATGGAAGTTAAAGGTAATACGTTTTAGCATTAGTAAATAAGATCTGACAGAGATGTCAATATTTCATAGTGTGTTAGTAGAACGTAAGATTGAGATTCACATATAAAAGAAAGGCTTAAGAAAGAGTCAATAAAGAAGTAAGACAAATTATCTCCATGAACAAAATCCGTTGAAGTGTGCTAAAGAAGTTCGCTAAAGAGATTACAACAAATCAAATTCTAGGCCAATAAATTAAGTGCGGAAAGAACTATGTGTTTGGCAACGAAAAAAATAATAGATGAATATTTATCGGAAGAGAAATGATTATTTTCCAGTATTTAAGAAATAATTATTAAAACGATAAAAACAAATGTTCAGGAACATTTCAATAATTCAAAGGGATTTTGTTTGAACAGCAGCCAGATAATGGTTTAAAAAATCATTGGTTAAAATTTAATAATAGATGATAAAATCACCTACAGAAAAAACCCCACCAAAAGGCCAAGGGGAAGGGGAAGAGAATGCCAAGGCGTTTCTTAAGGATTTTCACGAACAATTAGCAAAATCTAAAATCTCTTTAAATTTGTCAAGCTTATATAATCTAATTTCTTCCCACCCTGTGGTAAAATAAAGAATATCCCTCGTTAGAGTTTTCGTAGTGTTCGCCTTGACTGAATTCCAGAGTTTTCGGGAGATCACAATTCAAAGAAATTGACGGCAAATTAGATAATTAGTGCAACACATAGCCGTCAAAACTCTTGCCGAACGCGAGAGCACAGAACTGATTAATTCATCTATATGCGAACACTTTCTTTGAATATTTTATGAGCGTTGATTAGGCAATTTTGTGCGCGTTTGTTTATGTTAAAGATGTATTATTATACTACTTATGTGTATGCGTGTTTGTTTGTTGTGCTATAACAAGGAAAAGAGTTAAGGCTTGAGATATCGAAAATACATACCAAAGAATAAAAAAACAAGAACTATTTGAATTCGACATTCTCAATATGATAAAAACAAGATAAGTACTTGTTATGGTTTTAGCCATTCTGGAGGAGCATGGGGAGATTGTGGAGGTGAAGTCCACCCCACAACTCAACAGGACTGCAATTCTTATGGAATTACAGATTCTAGTTTCTCCAGAGGAAATAAATCGCATTCCTGATTTTTCTGTTTCGGGGAATGCAAACAGATACCAGTTTCTATAGAAAGAAAAAAAAAGTGTTTTGTGTGTGGGAATTCGAACCACCTCAAAGCCTTTTGCTCCTCGGTGGACAAAGCTCGAATCTCTCCACCGTTATTACCAACTACTCAAGGTGAGGACAAATATATTACCTCGCATCTGCCTCCTTCCTTCGACTCAGGCCTCACAAAAGCAAAGTCCTCATTGACTTCGCACCGAAATAACGACCAGCCCTAAGGCATGACGGTAAAAAGAAAAATCCATCACAACTCCAACTTAAAAACAAATCAACACCAACATCAACATCTTCATAACAAGGCAACCAATTTTTATAAACACGATCCGTGGAATAAGCTGCCGGACGAGATGGTGAAGATGCCGACGACCGCTCGGTTCAAAGTCTCCCTTGACCTCAAGTGGCCTGAACTCTTTACATGAACACCACTCTGTACATAACTCCATGTCCCCCTACATGGCCTTGCTTTTTGCTTTTTGAGCCAAAAAATTAACTAACTAACTAACTAACTAACAACCACGAAAAAAAAACAACAAAAAATACGAAAACAAAAAAGAAACACCCGAAAACAAAATGACCAACAGTCACACTCTCAGGTACGTATTTCATCAACTTTACTGTTATTCAGAAGAGCAACATTAAATTGATTGAGGAAGTTATTAATAACAAAAACATTACAACAAGTGGAGAAAGTTTTGCGGAACTGCCCCCGAAAACTCCACTGGACAAAAAGTTAATTTAAACAGATACGGACATGTATCTTGACTTGAAACCGAAATTCCCCCAGGACTTTGGAGAGTTTAGCAAGTATCCCGCAAAAAACTTCCTAGAAAAACCATTCCCCACTCCCACCTCGACCAAAAAGAAGACTGTGTCAGCAGTCATCCCTGAAAACCAAGGTATGTAATTCCATTTTCTTTCCTCTAAGTTAAACTGTTCAGAAACTTCCAGCTTTCTGACAGGTATCGATTGGATTTCCCTGATGTGCCATCACAATGGATCATCCAGACCGTATCTAGATAGAGTATTTGTTAGGTTAGCGGATAAGGAAAGTATAGGGTGTCCACAATTCAAATTGGCTGGCTACACAGCCCACGAATTTGTGATCTGCACAGTCGATTTAGATAGGACGAGTAGACAGGGACCCAGTTACTGGAAGTTGAACGCGTCCTTTCCGGCGCGCAAAGACTACAGCGAGAGGATTAGCGAACTAGTTAAGCGGCAGTTGACGGGGGCAATCATTAACAACCGGATAGCCCTGAAGAGGGTGATTAGAGCAGAATCCATAGAATTTAGCAAAGAGTTAGCAATAGAAAGAAACAGATTAGAGGGAGAACTAGTTAGCAAAATAAAAGAGAACTAGTTAGCAAACTAGTAAAGGCATCGTGACAGACGTGTTAGCGGCTAGAATTTGAGGCGAAACATGAAGGTTGCATTGTCAGAGCTAAGGCTCGTATGCTAAAACATAAGGGAACTAAAGCCGTCCGATGGGCTCGAATGGTGGCGACGCGACGTGGCAACAAAACCACGATAGGGTGTTTGACGAATCGGGATGGGTGCGTGCTTCATGATTCTGAGCAAATGTGTGCGGCAACTGTTTGGAGGGGGGATGGGTCAACGACGGTAGTGGACTTTAGTTAGTACTTAGATGGCCTGCCGCAGTACTCGAGGTTTAGATGGTTTGCCCTATGAATTCTATATATTTGTGCCAGATTTGTTTGGCGACCTCTTGGCAGACGTTTACCACAACTAGTAACAGAACGGGAGAATTGCCAGTGCTATTAGTCGGGGTGTGGTGATACTGCTGAAGAAGGACGCCTATAGTAGGGACATACAAGAGAATTTTTGGTTCATAAATCTGTTAGGCCAAAGTGTTAGCGAAAAGGTTGGTGATTGTCGTTGGTAGTCTAGTAGGGGAAGCAGAAACGTGCGCAATCCCGAACAGGTCTATCCACGACAACCTCCACCTTATGCGATACATCATAGAGAGGACTGGGATTAAAGCTGGCTTCGGTGGGCCCCTAATCAGTTTGGATCTATCAAAAGCATTTGATAGGGTCGACCGTCGCTATCTGAAAGCCGTCCTTAAAGCGGCCGGTTTCCAACCCGTTTTCAGAGGCTAGATCGCTGCAATGTACAGCGGCACATGTTCGGTGGTCAAAGTAAATAACTATCTATCAGAACAGTTTAGTATCCCACGCTCGGTCCGTCAGGGCTGCCCGTTGTCACCTCTCCTGTACGTGCTGGCTCTCGAGCCACTACTGCGGAATAATTGCGGGGCATCCCTTTCGAACTGAGACTCGGAAGAGCAGTCTACATACGTGGACGACGTCACCATCATGGTGTCGGATGCCTTCGAAGTTGAGGCGGTCGGCTCCATTCAAGCAGAAGAGTCGGTTGCAGGAGATAAAATCAATGTCGAGAAGTCAGTGGGCTTGTGACTGGGCATCTGGAGAGGAAGATCGATGCCATCAGACGGCGTCGTCGGACGCTGGACTGACGGACGAATTACAATGCTCGGGATCTGGTTTGGTCTCAACCTCCAGGTGGATAAGAAATAGGACGAGTTGACGAACAAGGTGGCCAATCTTACCCAGGAATGGGCTGAGAAGAGGCTGTCCTTGAAAGGTCGAGCAGAGGTGGCGAATGCCTACATCGCCTCCGTTATCATTTAGCGTCTGACCGTCTTACCTTGCCCCAGTTATTGCTTGATCAAGTTGGAGCGTCTCTTGTTCATGTTCTTGTGGAAGGGACGCGTTCCAATGGTCAGGTGGTCAATCTGTTGTCAGCTCCCTTTGAGCGGTGGCTTAGGCATGCCGTGGCTTTTGATGCGGTCAAGTTGCACCATCTGCAGTGTGTGGACTCCGTTTGTGAGGCACGTATTTCCACAAATCGTTTCCTTGACGGAGCTGCAGTCCTGGGTGAAGGATAAACCAAGACTGGGCACCTGGCACTTAAAATGTTGTCAGGCGCTCAGTTTTCTACCAATCGGGCAATAGGATCAGTAGATGTTCCTCTTTAGCTATTTATAGAGGATTAGTGGCGGGAAAGTGCGACGACGTCCTAGAGGAGACTCTGGGAGTTGACGAAGATGAACTGACTAGTCTGTTCCGGGGGACTTTTCGGTCGGGGACTATTATGGATAATTTCCAGATGTCTTTGGCTTGGCAGTGATACCGAGGGGCGCTACCGGTTCGAGATAAACTCTACAGGTACAGATGTGCTGTCAGACGGGCATGTTCGAGGTGTGTGCAGTGCGACGAAACCGTTCTGCATGCACTCGTTCCGTGTCCGGCAATTGCTGACTCGTGGAGTTATGTCGAACAGCTGCTGTCGTGTGTGGGACGGATCCATCTATCGTCCGAGTCTATAATGATGATTGCCCCGCTGCCCTCTTTTAATCGAGCAGGCAAGGCAGCTTTCCTTTGCCTGGTTACTGTGGCGAAAGAGGTTGTCTGGTGGACGAGGCTGAAAGGAATGAGGACAGACATTCTTCTTTGGTAAAGCCCTCATCGACTTTTTCAAATTTCACTTAAAAAGGAAATTGAGGGTGGAGAGGGAGGTGGTGTCCTCGAGTGAATTTATGAAAAGGTGGGTGAAAGTTGCGAAAATGGAAAGAGTGGACGGTACCACTCTCAGTGTAGACCTGTGAGTCGGAGGAAAAGTAGTTGGAAAAAGTATCTGTCCGCGGTATTCAGGGTGATCTTGGATGGTGGGGTTCCTCGATCATCCCTAGAGGTCCCCCTGTATCAGGAGAATTTTCCATCAATTTCTTTTTCCTTATTGCTGTATATTATGTATACTTAATTTCTTTTAATGTATTCGATGTATACTTTTTTTCTTTTTTACATTCCATTATATGCAAACCATCACATTTTATGTCTGTTTTCGTAACACCACCACCACCGCCGCCGCCGCCGCCGCACAGCCGCCGCCGCCACAGCCGCCGCCGCCGCCACAGCCGCCGCCGCCACAGCCGCCGCCGCCGCCGCCGCACAGCCGCCGCCGCCGCCACAGCCGCCGCCACAGCCGCTGCCACAGCCGCCGCCACAACCACCACTACCTTAGCCATTATTATTATCATCATCATCATTATTATTATTATTAAAATTGTTAGAAATCGTTAATAACAAGAAAATGATAGCTGCAATAAAAGCATGATCAGTTCTCAAATAATAGCAACATTAAAGTTAACATCACCCAACAACTGTAACAATAAGAACAACAGCAATATCATAACAACGACTAAAACGTATAGGATCAGAAAAACAATAACAATTCAAAATCAATTAAAAGAAGATAACTTCTACAACAGCAACAATTACAACAATAAAGGAAACATTAAGAGTAACAAGAGCAACAAAAACAACGATAACAATGCTGAATAAAATACATATATTAATTAATCAATGAAGATAATTAACTACGTTTCAAATTATATATGCTTTGTTTCATTTCCAATGTCTGCTTCTGATGATGACCAAATTATTTTGCGTTTAATTTCTTTCTTTCTCTTTTTTCTCTATTCTCTCTCTCTCTCTCACTCTCTCATTCTCACTCTTTGTCTCTGTCTGTCTCACTCTCAAACTCACTGTCTCGTTCTCCCACTCTCCTTCTCTCTCATGTTTATTCAACCAACTCTTTCTCTCACTTCCTCTTACCCCTTCTCCCCCCCCTCACTATGTTGCATTTGGTTGTTACACAAGAAATTCTATTCTGTGTGGATCACTAATTTAAAAAGGAATTTAATTAGAAGAATGAAATTATGTGTGTGCCAAAAGCCGCCTAAACTAGCATTTATTGAAACTGTGTTTTTATTATAGAAGTGTGGTTTGCATTTCGATAAAGGGATGAAGTTTGAAAGCCAAATTTATATCGATCTTTGTGAACTTATATTACATTACAAATAATTTGTCTAGTTTTAAAAATAATGATGACCATTATTTAATTAGTTGAAGACCATTTTTTTTTTGTAATTATTTTTCTTACTTTGGCACAATATCTGAACTTTCCTTGAGAAAAGGGGGAATTAATATAATGTCTGTCTTTCACGCAAATATTAGTGATGTAAAAGCAGTCAAATGAGTACAACTATGACTTGAAACTGGAATATAACTGAAAGAAAACAACTCTACATAACACAAATCAGGTTATCATAACATAAAATGTAACATACTCATTGTTATTGCTGGTTTTTACTTTATATAACTGCAGGTATCACGAGATTAAAATCCTTGATCTTGCCAATTTTGGGAAGAATGTTCTGGAATAATTTCCTGTTATCTTCTCTCTGCAAATGGACTTAAAGTCAGTACTACAAGCTGATGAAATACTCGTTAATCTACGCGACTACATTTATTGCTAATATTGTTGTTTAGCACAAGGTTAGCCCTAATCAGCAGACTAAGATCAAGAGCGTTCAAGCCTTAATATTGCTAATTTCTTTCTTTTTCCCCCCAATTAGAGTGTATTCCAGACTATATTACTCAATGCATCATTCTACCATTTGTTTTAGAGATTGGGAAATAATTTGAGAGAACCTTGGCTGCTACTTCTAGCGTGATGAGCGATCATATCGGATCGGAAGGGGCATGCGCTTCTGCATTTTTGTGCGTCGTCAGTTACGAAAACCGAATCCGTCTTTCTCTACTTTCTCTACCTTATAAGAACGATATATGACAACAAACAGTACATGCACATACATACATATACGCGCACACATACATACATACACACATACATACATACATGCATGTATGCATATATACATACATGCACGCATACATACATAAGGTAATTATAACGAATTATATATGTATATGTATGTATGTATGTATGTATGTATGCGTTCGTATATTTATGCGTGTGCACGTATGCGTGTGCGCGTACGTGTAGAAATATTTCCAAGTATTCTATTAACTCACAAATGAAGACCGTGCTTTCATTGATGGATTAATATTAGAAATCTCGGTACATATAGAATTGCGCATTTGGAAAATTTCTCTGGGGAAATTACAAAGGAATAAATTTAAGTTCACGTTAACATTTCTGTAATAAAAGATCCTTACATGTATTGAAATGTAGTAATGTTTTGTGGGTTTATTAGGAAGGCGGTGAATTGGCAGATTTGTTAGTGTGTTGCAGAGACGGTGCTATTTGCTCCAGTTATCTGAGTTCTAATCCCACTTAGGTCATCTTTGTTTTCAGGGCCGATATATAAACTGTCAATTAAAACCTTTCAGGGCCGATAAATAAACTGCCAATTAAAACCTTTCAGGGCCGATAAATAAACTGTCAATTAAAACCTTTCAGGGCCGATATATAAACTGTCAATTAAAACCTTTCAGGGCCGATAAATAAACTGCCAATTAAAACCTTTCAGGGCCGATAAATAAACTGCCAATTAAAACCTTTCAGGGCCGATAAATAAACTGCCAATTAAAACCTTTCAGGGCCGATATATAAACTGTCAATTAAAACCTTTCAGGGCCGATAAATAAACTGCCAATTAAAACCTTTCAGGGCCGATAAATAAACTGCCAATTAAAACCTTTCAGGGCCGATAAATAAACTGCCAATTAAAACCTTTCAGGGCCGATAAATAAACTGCCAATTAAAACCTTTCAGGGCCGATAAATAAACTGCCAATTAAAACCTTTCAGGACCGATAAATAAACTGCCAATTAAAACCTTTCAGGGCCGATAAATAAACTGCCAATTAAAACCCAGATGAATATTATTCTCCCTGTCTGTTTGTTCTTTCCCTATCTCTCTTCTCCTTTCTCTGTCCCCTTCGCATGCGCGCGGGATAGGAATCGGATAAGTTGCTCTGTAATAAGTTGCTCTGAAGAATATGTGGTCGTCTATCTTGAGGGAGGTGCTGTAGACAACTTTGTAGAAAGTTGTCTTGAAGGTCGGGACCTGATGGACCCGACCGGTATTGATAGTCAGCATTGGCCTCCGCAGGTGACTGCGCTGGTGGTGAAAGAAAGAGATTTCTTCGAATAATGGATTCCTTTTCGAAGGAAAATTACAATTATCTCTTTGGGGGCCTCAACTTGCTGCTGCAGGATTACCTGCAGGCGGCAAGAGAATTGATAGGGGATGGTTGAAGAGACTTGGTGTCTCAGTCTGTGTAAGAGGTTCATTACCTCATTTTTGTGTGTTTCTTTTTGTAAAAAGGTAAAAGAAAATTTGTAATGGAGCAATTATAAAAACTAAAGTAAGAGGTTTAATACCTCGTTTTGTTTTTTATGTATTAAAAAAAAAGAATAATGTTTTAGAGGAGCCAAAAATCGGCGGGCGTTTTTTGTCTTCTCCCATCAATATCATCCTTTTTCATCATTCATCTCATCAATGTATTTGTCCAACCCGCAAGCTACTCTGTGTCATGCCTTTATGGCAAATTTTATGAAATAAAGTTGCTCTGTAAAGAGAGTCATAAGGTTGCACATACAGTGTCCCTTTCTTCTGAAATAGAATAAAGCAGGGTTGAAATAGGGGCCTGTAACGTTTTATAGAAAAAACAACAACAAAAAAAAAAAGAAAATCTGATATACCGCTGGAGTCATCCCAAGCCTAACCGATGTGCTGTTCAGGACAACGGAAATAAAGAAAATAATGTACAAAGAAGACATGTATAAGGAGCTCTGTTAATATACGTTTCAAATATAGGCACAAGGCCAGCAGTTTTGCGTGAGGGGTAAGTCGGTTACATCGACAGCCAGCGCTTAACTGGCATTTATTTTATCGACCCCGATAAAATAAGTGCCAGAAGATAAAGTCGACCTCGGCGAAATTTGAAGTCGGAACGTAAAGACGGATGAAATACCGCTAAACGTTTTGCCCAGCTAGCTGCCTTGATCTCTATTAATATTAATACTTACTAGCAGGACCCGTGAATATTTCATGGAATGAATGGTAAACCTATTGGGTTATTTCAGAAAACTTTGTCCAAAAAACCTGAGGGTGTAGCCTGTGTTGTGTATACATGGAAAGCTAGTTGCTCATCTGCTACTCATTGAAAAGCGAAAGAAGTTGAAATACGATGATTATATAATGCACTTTATATATACACCTTATATACTTTATGCACAATTTTATAGACTTAATACACAGCACTCATAAAATAAATATTCACTCTTATTTTTCTATTTTCCTATAAACAAACAAGAAAAAATATCCCGTACATATGATACAACCTTTAGTTAAATTGCATATACCTGCCACAAATAAGCGGGAATATTTTACAGAATTGCACTTATGTGCATGCGTTAAGTGATAGGTGATATAAAAAACTTAGTTCAATTAAAACATACACTTTCACTATCCAATCACCATCCTCACCTCCATTACCACCACCATCATCATCATCTCTCTCCCTTCTCTCTTCTCTCTCTCCCCTCTCCCTCCATCATCTCTCCCTCTCTCCTCTCTCCCTTCCTTCTCTTTCACTCTCTCCTCTCTCACTCCCTCCTCTCCCACTTCCTCCTCTCTCTCCCTCCTATCTCTTCTCCCCCCTCTCCTCACTCTGTGCCTTTCTTTAACTTCACCATCAGAACATCACCCTTCTGCTAAAATTATATTTTTCTCTCTCCCCATTTTTCTCTAATCATGTGAAAGCGTTACTGACAGGCTAAGTAACGGAATGACAAGTAGAATTATTATATGATTATTATGATACATACTACGAAGGCGGCAAGCTGGCTGAAGCGTTACGCGCCGGACAAAATGCTTAGCTGTATTTCGTCTGCTTTATCTTCTGAGTTCAAAATCTACCGAGGTGGACTTGGCATTTCATCATTTCCGAGTCGATAAAAAATAAGTACCAGTTGAGTACTGGGATCAATATAGTCGTCTTATGCCCTCCACCGAAATTGCTGTCCTTGTGCCAAAATTTGAAGCCAATACGATATATACTACGGATGTTTAATTTAAAAGAAACGCATTTAACTAACTGCTTTTGAAGGATCTCTACGGCCAATGAGCTTTCTGCTGAGCTTAAAATTCGTTTATGATTTTAAGGATAAATTGACCACGGAAGATACGTATCTATCGGATAAAAATGTTGCGGGTGCGAAAGAGTAAGTTTGTTTTGTCTATCTCATAGTGTTTTGCTGATTTCACTTACTGTACTGTGTATACTGGGACTTCGTCTTAAAGAGTCTTAGTCGAATATGATAAACAAAATATCTAATCCAGTCTTGTACTTATTTTATCAATTTCTATTTGTCACACCGCTCACATAAAGGGGCACAGCATAAACAACAGCATCATTTTTTAGACAGGTGCAAACAGACACACAGACAGACATTTCTTACGCAATATACATAGGTACATACATAATTAAAATAGCCACCAATTTAAAACACAACTGGCCAGATATTATTGCGTGGGACCACAAAGAAAAGATATGTTCTGTTGTGGAAATCAGCGACCCTCTGGACACGAATGTGGTTAGAAAAATACAAGAGAAAGAGGACATCTATGGACTACTGAGAAGGAGTTTGCAAATCCAGTACCCAAGGTATACTTTCCGTTTCTTAACTATTATTATTGGAGCAACAGGTTATATACCAACCCGTTCGGAGCAAAGTATGGCTGAACTTGGGAAGAGAGTGCAAATCCTTAATTCATATGTTACAAATGATCACGATATCGGGGACTATAGAAATCTGCAAGACCTTCTTCAGATTTAAAGGACGAAGCTTAAAACAAGATGATTTCCTTCACAACCTTGCTACTAAGTAGGTGGCCGGTCAAAATTTATTCTAAACTAACGAAGTAAATAGACCATACGCGCGCGCACACACACACACACACACACACACACACACACACACACACACACACACACACACACACACACACACACACACACACACTCTCTCTCTCTCACACACACACGCACACAAAATATTGGTCAAACTGAGGCTACTGTAGAAGATACTTGCCCCCAGGTACCGTGCAGTAAGATCGAACTTAAAACCACACAGTTACTAAACAAACTTCTTAAGAACACTGTAGCATCATATTCAAATTCAGCCAGCATCAGTTTTATTTTTGACCCCACTTGCCTTACTGCGGTGGATTTCACAACGATTGATTCTGAGCCTAATATAATAATATGATTATATGTTGCAGCTTCTTCTTCTTCTTCTTCTTCTTCTTCTTCTTCTTCTTCTTCTTCTTCTTCTCTTCTTCTTCTTCTTCTTCTTCTCTTCTTCTTCTTCTTCTTCTTCTTCTCCTCCTCCTCCTCCTCCTCCCCTTTATCCTCCCCTCATCCCCTCCCCTCCTGTGTGGTAATGTAATAAGATAACAGAGGTATAAGGAATGAGCAAGAGAGAAATATATATATATATATATATATATATATATTTTCAACAATTGAGGGTAAAATTAATTAATTATTAATCAGTTTCACCAAGTGTTCAGTATGTAAAGGGACCATTATAGGCGAATTCAAAATATTACATTATATATAAGGGCTTAGTAAAATAAATTACTTTGCCACATACTGAACTCATTAGAAATAGCAGCTAAAGAAATTTCTTCAGCTATTTCTAATACTTAAAGAAGATCTCTCTCAGATAGTGTTTGCCTAAACTAACTCACAAAAGTATGGGGGAAAAAACATTAAAAAATCAAGTGCAAAGGTTATTTGAGAACGTACGTTTCTAGATTAGTCAATTCGACATTTCTTTCTTCAGCTCTTAATTAATTTTACCCTCAATTGTTGAAATTATAATTCATCTCTCTTTGCTAAATTCTGCGGTTTTCACAGTTAATACATGGTGTTTGTCAATTTTAACCCACGCTGGTGGAAAGGGGAGAGCAGAAATTCTTCGCTTGCATATTCGAATTTGATAGCACTTTTAGTTCGAGCAGAATTCTAGAGGTGATTAGAAGCCGAAAGGGTATGCTCCCGACTTTCAGTGTTCCCAAATCCGATTCAAGGAATTCTGAGCTGAAGAAAGAAATGTCGAATTGACTAATCTAGAAACGTACGTTCTCAAATAACCTTTGCACTTGATTTTTTAATGTTTTTTCCCCCATACTTTTGTGAGTTAGTTTAGGCAAACACTATCTGAGAGAGATCTTCTTTAAGTATTAGAAATAGCTGAAGAAATTTCTTTAGCTGCTATTTCTAATGAGTTCAGTATGTGGCAAAGTAATTTATTTTACTAAGCCCTTATATATAATGTAATTATATATATATATAATATATATATATATATATATATATATATATATATATATATATAGAGAGAGAGAGAGAGAGAGATAAAGAGCGGGAGTGGGAAAGGAAGAGGGAAAGTCAGAGAAAGAGAGGGAGAGAGAGGGAAAGAGAAAGAAAAAAGAGGAGAGAAAGAAAGATATTCGTGCGTTGTGGTAGTGGGGGAGGACGTTGGGAAATGAAAAAGAGTAGAGGAAGAATGTGATAAGAAAAAGAGAAAGCAATGTAGATAGAGGGGAAGAGGAGATAAGGAACAATATGAGGTGGGGCGGGGAGAAGAAAAGAATAACTGAAACAAAAATCTAACAAGAAGAAAATGAAGTAAAAAGCTAAAAAAAATTGACAGAAAACAGAAATAAGACATCAATTTGATTTGCACTACTGCGGGGTGGCAGTATCATTAGAGAGTTGGGCAGTATTTCCTTTCGCTCTTTACGTTCTGATTTCAAATCCAGCTAAGGTCATCTTTACTTTTCATCATTTCGGGCTAGATAAAATAAAGTATCAATCAAGTACTAGATTCGATGATCTCGACTTAACATTCCCTCAAAACTGCTGGTCTTATGACTAAATTAGAAAAAAAGAATCTTTCTATAGAATTGATATTGCAGTGAATTCGTAGAGTTATTGAAACACTGGCTAAAATGACTCGCAGTATTTCTTCCAATTCCCTGCGTTTTTAGTTTAAATTTCACCGAAGCCAAGTTTCCTTTTTAATCATCCTTTTCGAGCCGACGCTAGTGTCAAACTTGTAACGATCCCTTGTGGCAACTTTGACATCAGCGGTGTGAAAGAGGAAACTTGCATGGATGAACAACTGCCGGTTTTTCAAAAATAAAAGAAAAACATTCTGGAGCCTGTACTTACAGATGCAGAAGTATAGCAAAACCTAATCGAAGCAGCCTCGCAGAGTTGATATTAGAAAATTCTTGAGATAACATAAATAAGGAATACGTGCAACTAGAAAATGTATTATGCACAGGATAAGACTTGATTTAATACGGTTTGTTAATAATACATTTTTTATTAGTTTATTCTAGAGGATAAGGACTGCATCTATATCCTTCGTAAACAGTTATGTTAACTGTCAATCAGTATTAAAGAAGTGGGGAAGCTGGCGAGCCAGCAGAATCGTTAGTACGCCGGGAAAATAATGCTTAGCAGCATTTCTAGTTCTGAGCTCAAATTCTGCCGAGGTTGACTTTATCTTTCATCCTTTCGGGGTCGATAAAATAAGTACCAGTTGAATACTGAGGTCAATGTAATCGACTTACCTCTCCCCTAAAATTGCTGGCCTCGTGCCAAAATTTGAAAAAAATGAGTGGGGAACACTATTCAAGAAAATAACGATGATCAACCCGAAATGTCAATTCAATTCTTCTCACAGTACTGAAACTTATTTGATATTACTAATTCTGTTAACTAGTAAAAATCGATAACCCTGCCATCCAGATAATAGAGAATTTCATATTGATTGAATATTCATCCTTGAAGCGTGGTAGTTCAATGTTTTGAGCACGAGCATTGAAACGCAAATCTCAATTTGAGCTTAGAACTAGAAGACGGACGAAATGCTGCTAACCTCAGCAGGCAAATGTAAGTTTTACTTGTATTTCAAAGGCTCAGCTTTGTAACATTCTGTGTCATGCTGAATCTTCCTGAGAACTACGTTAAAGGCAGCCACTTGCACGTTAATCTCACGAGCTGGCTGTTCAGTTGGTCGGATCAGCTGAGATTCTCTTCATCGTAACCGACGGATTGCCAGTACACACACACACACACACACACACACATACAGAGAGAGAGAGAGAGAGAGACACACACACACACGCACACACACACACACACGCACACACACACACGCACACACACGCACACACATGTATAATGATAATAATAATAATAATAATAATAATAATAATAATAATAATAATTATCATTATTATTATAATTGCAAGAGGAAGAAAAGTAACTTGGCCATGTCACGAATCGACTATCGTAAGGCGTACGATATGATCCCACATTCTTGGATTACGGAGTGTATGAACCTATTTGGTATTGCATCGAATGTTGAGTGATTGCTTGGAAAAAGTATGGCAACAGACCTGACAGTATACGGAAGACGTTTAGGGACAGTAGAAATTAGGAGGGGCATCTTCCAAGGGGACTACATGTTCCCACTGATCTTTGTACTGTCCTTGATACCACTAACACTGATTCTGAGGAAAGCAAAAACTGGGTATGTATTCAAAAGCCGACAACAAAATATCAACCATTTGTTATTCATGGACGACTTCAAACTTTATGGTAAAGATGAAGCCTAAGTCAGTTCCCTCGATGATACGGTGTATACCTTCAGTGCTGATATCAGAATGGAGTTCGGACTGAGAAAGTGTGATATGTTAGTCTTGAAAACAGGCAAAATCAAATGTATGGAGGAGCTAACGATACCGTCGGGGGAGGTTATGAAGCAGATAGAAGAAACGGGCTATAAGTACTTGGGGATATTGGAAATGGATAAATTGATGGAGAAAGAAATGACAGAAAAATTTAAAGTGGAGTACTTGCGCAGACCGAGACTGATCCTTAAGTCGAAATTAAATGGACGGAATAAGATCGAAGCTATCAAGACCTCGGCGGTTTCACTACTTAGATATGGAGCAGCGGTAATCGCATGGACAGTAGACGAACTAAACAGTTTAGACAAAAAGACAAGGAAGTTGCTAACTGCATATGGGTCAATCCACCCCAAAACTGACACAGACAGACTGTATGTACCAAGAAAAAGAGGAGGAAGAGGACTTATTGGATGCGAACACGGCATTAGAGCAGAAAAAAACAACATAGCATGGTATGTAAAAAATGCTACAGAACCGCTATTATTAGAAGTAAGAAGGTCAGGCTTGTGTAGGTGAAAGATTGAAAAGATAAAGCACTATACAAGAAATTGAAAACGGATGAAACTGAAAATAGGTGGGTAAAGAAAAGAATGCATGGTCAATTTCATAGGGAAATTCAAGATAAAACAGACAGAGAAAAAAGGAGGCTGTGGATGACAAAAAGGTGATTTGAAACTAGAAACGGAGGCTCTAATCTGTGCTGCCCAAGAGCAAGCACTAAGAACAAACTACATAAAGCACAGATTAGACAACATAGCAGAAAGTGATAAGTGTAGAATCTGTGGACAAAACGGTGAAACCGTATGGCATATTACCAGCCAATGTACGCCACTAGCCCAGAAGGAATATAAGAGACGCCACGACAATATAGCCAGGCTTGTCCATTGGACACTTTGCAACAAGTATGGACTTGACAGAGCAAAAAATTGGTGCGACCACAAACCTGAAGGCATCGTTGAAAATAGAAATGCAAAGATCCTATGGGATTTTATGATTAAATACGACCATGTGATAGAGAATAGGAAGCCGGACATAATCTTAATTGAGAAAGAAAAAAAAACTATGCTTGATCATAGATAAAGCATGCCAGCTGACAACAAGGTATGCGATAAGGAAGAAAGAAAAGTCGAGAGATATGACAGGTTAGCTTGGGAAGTTAAGCAGTTGTGGTTGATGAAAAAGGTAACAGTAGCACCAATAATTGTCGGAGCCCTGGTAACAGCGAGCAAAAATCTCGAGAATTACGTGGAACAAATAGGGGTTGCATTAAGAGTGGAGCACTTGCAGAAAATAGCACTGCTTGGAACCGCTCGAATACTCCGGAACGTGCTCGAAAAATAAGAGGTGTTCTCTTTGTTCACAGGTAGTGAACAGCTGACACTGCTACATCTCTAGCGTTAGAAGCTGTGCAAAGGCAATAATAATAACAATGATAATAATTCTTTTTACTATAGGCATAAGGTCTGAAATTCTGGGGGAGGAGCCAGTCGATTAGATCGACCTCAGTACTGGTGCTTAATTTATCGACCCCGAAAGGATGAAAGGCAAAGTCAACCTCGGCGGATTTGAACTCAGAACGTAAAGACAGACGAAATACCGCTCAACATTTCGCCCGGTGCGCTAACGATTCTGCCAGCTCGCTGCCCTAATAATAATAATAATAATAATAATAATAATAATAATAATAATAATAATAATAATAATAAAATAATAATAATAAACGGGAATTCTGTCCGTCTAGGACCTCTGTATCTCAGACTATTTTTGTTCTACATAGACATATTAAACCACTTTGGAATCAGGATGATTCCAGGATTGAAAATCTGTCCTTCATTTGGTTCTTGAACATCCAGCATTGGGATCTGATTTAAAAGCATTTGGGTCGCTATTTCTAGCAGGTAAAGATTGGCTGATTCGCGACATCTTGGTTGCTGTTTGTCAGATGACGTCAGAGATCAAGCGGGAAATATATGACATTCGCTTCGTTAACTTTACGTCGAGATAAGAACTTTGGGATAAATTGGCCAACAGTTAGATTCAACTTGGGACTGGAACAATAAAATGATTGCATTGCAGAATTAATTTTTATCCGTCCTTAACCTCTGATCAAACACCAACAGAGCATATAGTACATAATTTTAAATGTATTATAACCATGCTATTTAGCTCTCTTTAGTTTTGGGCCACAGGAGCTAGCTTAAAAGTCTGCG
>NC_042998.1:107317701-107322701 GCF_006345805.1 Octopus sinensis | reverse complement strand
ATAAGACGTTTGTTTCTCAACCATATAGTTCTGGGTTGATTACCACTGCGTGGAAACTTGGGCAAATGTCTTCTACTATAGCTCGCACACGCACGCACGCATGCACGCATGCACGCATGCACGCACACACATAGATATACGCACGCACAGTTTTTATCTATGAAATCCACTCACAAGGCTTTGGTCGGCTCAGAGCTATGGTAGAAAACGCTTGCACAAGGTGCTACGCAGAGATATACATACATATGCGTGTGTGTGTGTTTGTCTCCACTCCACCACTTGACAGCCAGTGTCGGTTTGTTTACGTCCCTGTAACTCAGCATTTCGGCTGAAGAAGACGGGAAAAATAAATACCAAGTTTAAAAAAGTTAAGTATGGGGGTCGATTCCTTCAAGGCGGTACCCCCGTATAGTCACAGTCCAATGTAAGAAACAAGTAAAAGATATATTTTTTAGAACGATGCTATAGTGTGGAAATGGACCACTGACCTCTCGTAAATGTTATTAGATTTAAGTAAACTAATACACAAGCTTACGTAATCGTTATACAATATATTATACAAGTATATTCGCTCGCGTGTATGTGAGTGTATTTGTATAAGAATTTTATGGAAATGCAGATATTAAATATTTGTTTAGCTCAGCTCATGTAAAAATGTTTATACGTGTTTGTACATTCTTTTATTCTTTTACTTGTTTCAGTTATTAGCCGACGACATGCTGGGAGCTGCTTTCAAAGACGTTTTACGATTGAATCGATTCCAATACTTATTTTAAATCTGGTCTATCGTTCTCTCTTTGCTGAACTGCTATGATATAGAGGCGTAAACAAATCGACACCGATTGTCTAGTGGTGCAAGACAAATACAAAAACCCCCTCTCTCTCTCTCTCACACACACACGCACACAACACACAGACACACACTCACACGCTCTCATGACAGCCTTCCAGACAATTTACGTCTACCGAATTAACGAGGTATTGGTCAGCTACTTGTCCAAGGGTACACACAGCAGGAGTGAAACCCGAAACTATGCGGTTGCAAGGCGAACTTCATACCCATACAGCCATGTACGCACCTAAGTACATACTCAGAATGTTTATACACACACACACACACACGCGCGCACGCACACACACACACACACACACACACACACACACACACGCACGCGCACACACACACACACACACGCGCGCACGCACACACACACACATATACATATACACACACGCGCACACATGTACACACATATATATGCATATATATATATATATATATATATATATATATATATATATATATATATATTATATACACACCATGTATATAAGGGAATGGAGTGAGCTATACGTTTTATAGCATAATACTACATTTGTTTCATCGACACTTTACCAGAAGAATTATTACTGGAATATTAAATAATATACGAAATAATGCATCGTATCAGTATTATTTTAGCAGTATTGGAAATGTCAAATCTTCAGGTATATATATATATATATATATTCCGGGTTTGCTAATTATAGATGTATAATATAGATGCGTGCGCACGCACTCACATATTGAGATAGAAATGGATTATAGTCTTTATAAGAAAGAAAAAATGGGTTCGAACTGATGAGGGGACTATTTTGCAAACTTTGTGCTTGAAAAGTAATTTGCCAGTAATTTGTTTCAACAAATGACAAAGTACTCAGTTTTTAGAGAAATGTACTTCAATGAACTTGCTTTCTAAGTTAGGTAGAGATTTAGACAGTGAGACCGGATACAATAAGTATTCTAATTTACTGTCTCGCAGTTTTTAAATTTTTCTTCCGCCATAATTATCATAACGTCATTCTAGTTAGCTAAAGCGTGGGTTGTCCATTACAAATAAGTTGCCATCGTGTTGCCTTCTGGATGCTTATCGGCCATCCATTTTGTGAATTCAAAAACAAGGATAACAATGAGAGAAAAAGAAAAGAAAATATTGGAAAGGGTAAAAGAGACGAGTTCATTATTAATTATCGATTCTCTGTAACATGATAAATTATCGATCCTCGATAACATGATACATCGTAGTCTGTCTCGTTTGAAAATGACATGTTCGGTTTCTTGAAATCTAACCTAATTAAATTAGTTTTACTGGACAAAAAAAACCTTCAGTTGGTCGTAGTTTCAGATGTGCCTTGAACTTTCTGTATCATATTACATGACTTAGATCCTTAACTCTAAAGGCTAACGATTCGGTGAACAGCAGAATGTCATTCTGTATCAGCAAGGTTTGTGACTGCAGACATAATTCTGTGATCTTAACCTTAAAGTGGTACTTCTGAACGAAGGCCATAACTTTTGAAACTCAATGACTTTTGTTTCGAATGGATCCAGTACTGTACCACTTTTTGAATTGATATCCATTCTTCTGGCAAAGGATTTTATGGGATCCATCCATTACAAGTCATCTGGATCGAAAACTTTCCGATAAATTACTTCGTCACAGTGTTGCTGATAGAGATTATGTACATACATTAAAGACAGACAAGGAGAAACACACACACACATTCCCCAACACACGCGCGCATGTACATACATAGGCTCACATGCTTATAAATAAATATGCGTGTGTCTGTGTGTGGTGAATATATACAGATATGTATATATTATACATATCAAAATGTGACCGCGTGTGTATCGTTGGCGGTTTTTTTCCTCCGTCTTGGATCTTTCCTTTTCCTATGTTTCTGACGAAGAGCTCCGCTCGAAACGTGAAATCCTGCTTCTTTCTTTCCTTTCCTGAGCGTCAAATAACACTATACTTGTTCCACGTCCTCGCGTTGTAGTGTTTTCTCTTTGTGTTTTCATGTTTGGATTAACTGTATATATTATATATGCACACACACACACACAAAATAATATATACATACATATGTATATATACGTATACATGTCTATATCTAAACAAACATACATGTACATATATATACATACATGCATGCATGCACATACATATATATACATACCTACACTGACTTATCCATATATGAACGTATATATAAAACGTGTTCAATGTGTTGAAGAGATCATTTATTTATTCAAACTGATGACTCACTTGGTTGGTTCACAGAATTTCTAAGTGCAGACCTCCAGAATTCCTCACCCTCCCAAAACAAACAAAAAACATGATGAATGATTGAAATTTTTGATGTTCTTTCAAGCGTAAATTAAATCAAAATTAAAACAACATACATATTCATATATCTAATCACACACACATATAACCATCTTAGCTTATAACTTTGTTAGAGATCTCCATTTTCGAAACACCTTTTGTTTACGCTAATTAATCAGTGATTAGTAAACTTCCCGGGATCTATATAGATTAAATCAACATTTACGAGAAAAAGACGTTTTTATCGTCACTGAATCGTTTTATATCAAAGACGATCAAAATATCACACCGTTGTTAAGCAACGGTCTTTTGACATTTCGACATAAATATTTTCAGACTCTAAATACTGATAGGGTTTCGTCTACAAAATTACTACGCTGAAATGGCAGTGTGTACATAAAAATTAAGAGAGAATAAGAAGAAAAAGAATAACGGGAAAGTATATAGAGAGATATCAGAAAGTATATTAGCGAAGACTCACATATATATGGGTCTATGTATATGTGTATACACACAGATGCATATGCATATGCACACACAGACACACGCAAACGCACACACAATATGTGTGTATGCATTCAGTTGATGCTTTCAGTCGTAGCTTCCGGGGGCCATATTAGTCTTTAATTTACGTAAATGTGTAACCCTGCAACGGACTGGCGTTCCGTTCATGGGGAATGTTGGCCTGCCCACCTAGGCAGTGGGTGGAATTATTCGAAAGATATAACAATGGGGGTAAGCGCATTGTGACTAGCGTGGGTAACGACATCCAATGTTCTGGTAGATACAGTGATATATATTATATATATATATATATATATATATATTAATTTTATACACACGCTGACATAGAACCAACGTTGAACCCTTTATTCGCAATATTACCGAATCTGGAACTTAACTATGGTCTGTCTATAGCACTTATTCAGCATTACCTGACACCTTTGGGTCTCAATGACTCCATTATCTCCTATATACACGCGCACACACACACACTCACACACACACACACACATACATACACATACACGCACACATATATATACACACACACAACATTCAATAAGATAATAAACATCTATCGCTCTAAAACTACAAATTACTCACTATTAAAATACACATGGCGAATAAAACAAACATGACAGAAATAGGCTTATCTTGTATGAACTACAGAAGTAAGGAATGCGTATATTCCAGGATTAATTGATTTCGCTTTCTGTATGAAAAACATACTTAAGCTCGTCAGTCAGACTTAACGCAACGACATCTATTTCTGAAATATCCATCGCATTACATCGTGTGTGTTCTTACATTTGAATGTCCCCGAGACATTAAAAAATGAACATAACGTGAGCCAAAAGTTAAACAGGTATCATTATCATTATCTATATATATAAAACTGTAGTAGTGTGAGTGTCTGTCCCCTTCGATTTAGATTCCTAACTACTCCCACATTTTGCGGTGCAGTTTAACCAAATTCGGGTATCTTATAGTCGTGATTCATATCGAGCCCGTCTGAGTATTAGCGCGCGTCTACGATGAGTCTACGACTTTAAAAATAATTTATCATAATTTTTTATTCCATTTTAATGCATAATTTTTCGTGTGTCGATGGCGGCGGAGTTGGCGTCCATGGTCACACCTGCACCTGTTTGCTTCTCCCCCTTCTTCCCTCCCTCGTGAAGCTGTGGGAAAGGGAGTGTAAGGAAATCAACGTCGTAAAGCGTTGTCAAGGAGAGCAGCGTTCTTTTAGAACAACGACTTCATGGCTTGAAGACACCAAAACAGAAATGGCTAAGAAAGCCCGAATTGGCATCTATAAGGGAAGTAACTCTCTAAAAATGCTTA
>NC_042998.1:107235201-107315201 GCF_006345805.1 Octopus sinensis | reverse complement strand
GGTGCAAGACTTGAAATTTTAAATAAATATGGGGTAGTACTTAGTCTTCAACTTAGCAAATATTTGTAAAGATTTGGAATGTTTACGATTCAACTTATTTGCTTACTACGTCACCAATATTGTTTGAGATAATTGAGGAAGTAGTAATTATGTACTACATCAACTATTGTTCAGATATTCTTTTAAGTTCTAGAAGTGATGGAACCATGTGGTTTGAAAAAAACAAAACAGTAGGTGTTAATACTTTGTAGTTTTTATTATCTTTTAAACAGTTTTAATTTAGCTTTAATCGTAGCAAAGTTTTATAATAATAGTTAATTACAAGTATGCTTTTATTAATTCCTATTTAATAAGTTTAATGGTTCTATTAGTTACTGGTAAGTTTACATTATAGCTTGTAAGGGTGATATATATTAAGAGTATGGAGCGTTTTTATTATTAACTTTTAAATTATGAAATGATGTATTTCGCTCATAATTATTATATTATTCGTTAAATTAAATTCAATCGTGTTTGTTTTGGAGAGAACTGAAATAAAGTTTTCACTTTCCTTTATTATAGTAGTAACTATGGAAGATTGGTGGGATTATTATTTGTATGGACTTAAAAATTGACCGCTATTTAGTATATAATTTAGTTATTGTAGGTTTACTATCAATACCGATACAGATGTACATAGATTTATGTGTTTCTTGTTGTAGTTTAGTTTTAAAGTAAGTGTTCAATCCTGCCTATATTTAGATTGAATACTGTTGTAATAGGGTAAATGTGTTTGAAAGTTGTGGAGTCATTTTTGGTATGTTTGTTCCTAAACAGGACTTCTTTTAGTGGTGTTGACACCGCCGGATTGAATGGTACGGCCTAGGTGGCGAAACCATAATGATATCCGTGGGGCAGCTGATGAAGGAGGTATGTTGGATTGTTGGTATAGCTGTTTTTGTATATGCGGAATAGTGTTATCCTTTTGCTATGCGGAATAGTATATCCTTTTGATACACACACACACACACATTTTTTCCCCCATTTTTTCTATTTCCAGTCACTTCGACAATATAACTACACACGTACTGCTGGTGATTTCTTTTTCTTCTTTGGACTTTTCCCTTTCTCCTCTCTGACGAAGAGATATGCTCGAAACGTCAAAAACTGTCTCTTTTTACTGACCTCAAACTAATAATTCCTTGTGCACGTCCTCTTGTTACTTGTTATTGTTAATTTTATTGTTCGTTTATTTGATTTGATTACACACACACACACACACACACGCACATCACGTACACACACATGCACATGAATACACACACTCAAATACACGCACACATATAATATGCATATATACGTATAACTGTTGATTTGTGTATGTATGTATGAAAGTATCTATCTATCTATCTATCTATCTATCTATCTATCTATCTATCTATCTATCTATCTATCTATCTATCTATCTGTCTGTCTGTCTGTCTGTCTGTCTGTCTGTCTGTCTATTTTTATATGTATATGAATAGATACACACATAGTTGATAATACATTCACAAGTACATGAACACGCCACACACATTTGCAACAATGTGAGTCTCATATGTAATGAATGAACAATAATATTACCTGAATGAAATCCCGACAGCTGTTATTTAAACTGTGACCGTTAAATTGATGTATGGTCAATTGAACGATATAGCCATCTTTAGCTTCCAATAGCCAAATACAGAAGCTGTCTTTTGGGTAGTTGCCAGGGTAACCCGGAGTCGTAAGATTTCCTGGTGAATAGACACGGATTTTGCCACCACATTCTAAAAATAATGCAAAAGGAATATATCTATGTACATATATATATATACATGCATACATACATACATACATGCATACATACATACATACATACATACATACATACATATATATATATATATATATATATATATATATATATATATATATATATATATAATATATATATATACACACATATATATATGTATATGTGTGTATATATGCACACACACATACATAGATGCATACACACACACTCACACATATGAAACGATAATAGTAGCAAAAGCAAGAAAGATTTTGAGTGACAGAAAGAATTAAGCAGTGAGTGAGATAGAGAGAAAAGGGAAAAAAGAGAGAGAAAGGAAGTGAGTGTGTGAGTGTGTATATGTGCATGTGTGTGCGTGTGTGTGTGCGTGTGTATAGAGACCGTGAGAGAGAGAGAGAGAGAGAGAGAGAGAAAGAGAAAGAGAGAATGAAAATGCGATGTAATCAGACATGTAGGCAGATAGATATATGTATAGAAGGTAAGTTAGATAAATGGGAATTGAGAAAGAGGTAAGAGATGATGTGAAAGACAAGGTATTTAGAAAAAATGGTAGTCTGAAGGAAAGAGAAAAATAAAGACCTGAAAGTAAGGAAGGTGGGCGGATTATGGGAATATTCACGGACTGAGAAATGACAGACGGGAAACCATGAGAGGTTAAATAAAATGGCTATATTCCAAATGAAAAACACCAGACACACCAGCAACGCATTTTATTTTTAAACATGAAACTCACTTTCTAAATTAGAAGCAATGTCAAACGACAGACGCTACATGGGCAAATTAAAAAAAAAAGTAAATAAGACAAAGCAAAACAAAAAGAAAAATATTAAAAGAACTCAAGTCTAGACCCATTGCAAGAACCCGCCTCCAAATAAAAATATTCATAAAACGGAGTATGTTGGTGTGAGATTATCTTGACCAGCTTCATTGAAAATTATTACACATATTACAAGATATACATTTAAAATCTTAAAGTCCCATATTTACTTGCATATTACTTTATTTACAACACATAAACTTAAAAAAGCATTTGATCATTTATACAAATACTACATCTCATAGACTCAAATTAATTTTTCACAGTAATCATACGTCTCGAATTAAAATTAAATCCCAATACATACACTTCTGTTTCATAGACTCAAATACTGCAACAATTAAACTCCTGTTGACCCTGTTGTGCGACCCACATTAAAATATTGTAACCATGTCTTGGAGATTGTAGTCGTCATGCGTGCATACAAAACACAAGCCATTTCTAGTTTCTACATGATCGCTCGTTCAGGTAGAAATAGCAATAGTATCACCTTCAAATTTCATCCTATCTTCTTAAAAAGAAAATGATATATTGGATGACGTAATTGTCGATGTATTATGCACGAAAATGGCAGGACGGTTAGAGCTAGAATGTCTTTCATTATTGGCTGGTTCCACCAGATCAGACCCCGGTTAAACAACAATATCAAAACACATATATATACACACACACAAGCAATATCTTGATTAAATTTATAATTTGCCACTAACAGTACAATGACTGATATATTTTATTCCACTTATATATTTTTTTGTAGTTATTGGTAAGGTTCCTGTTCTACTAATGTCTGTAACTGTGACTAATTCAATGCACTCGTTTCCTCGAGTCATCCCTCTTGTTACATACACCTAACACCGTATTTAACATTTCATTCAACCCTTTATCCTCAGAATTGCAAGTCTCTGGGTCTTCCTCCTTGCTCATGTTTTTCCTGTAAACATCGACCAACAAACTGAACATCAGCCGATTCTACTCTATCAGATTTGAAGGACTGAAAGATCTCTGGGCAGAGTAAATCTTTAAAATAATGGATGAGTGTCGGTATAAGTTTAAAGAAAGTATATAAATACAGTTCTATATATTAGAGATGAGAAATTATGTACTTTATTTACATTAGGATCAACACCACTAAAACCAACCTTCCGTCGCAATCACTTTCCGCTGAAAACACCTCAGAACTTTTTGTGTTTGAGCCTCGTAGTCTTGTTCTACAATGAGAATTCCTGTGTCCCAACTTGTTTTTAAACGGACAATCCTTTTTGTAGTGTAGGCCCCTACAGCCATAACACGGATTGGGACCTGACACTTTTTTGGTTGTGCTTCTCGGGACGAAATATTTGCATGTTTGCAGTCTTTATTTTGTATTTTTATCACAGCATGTTTGAGATTTATTATAGCCTGACATTCATCTGCAATAGTCTGTAGAGATAAATTCTGGTTCGCTGGCTCCATTTTCGACAGAATCCTTGCCTGAATTTCTCTCTTTGCAAGTGCTATATGTCCTTGCACGAAGGTGAGTGATTTGAACATATCCTGAGTGAGACCCTGGAGTTTGAAATGCAGTTGACTACTCCGGCGAAAGGGATAAAATCGTCCCCCTCCTTATTTGTTAAGTTTCAACACTCCATTCTGGTGTTGAATAACGAACTTCTATCAAAAGATTTTTGAAAGTAGTTCCTCGGTTTCTTGGAAAGCAATCTCACTCGACTTTTTGGGCAGAATAAAGTTACAGTAACGCTCATGTTCGGCAGGAGCTACCTTGCGTAGTAAAAACCTTAATTTCTGCTCCCCCGACCATAACTGGCACTAGTTATTAAAAATTTCCTCGTATCTTCTATAATTTCTTTATCAACCATGAGGTTGAGAAAAAGAGGGGACGATACGAGGACAGACAAAACAAACACTGGGGTCAGGGTATCGAATGAGACGAAACGTATGACTAAACAAACAATTAAAATATATACAATTAGGTAGGAAGAGAGAGAGAGAGAGAGAGAGAGAGAGAGAGAGAGAGAGAGAGAGAGAGAGAGAGAGAGAGAAGTGAAGATTTCGGTGTGGACTATCTGAAACTTACTGTCTGTCTGTCTGCCTCTCTCTCTAGGTATGTGTTTGTGTATGTGTGTGCATATATGTGTATGTTTGTACGTATATGATTGTACGTGTTGCTGTTTTGAATTCCTTTCTGCAACTGACCTTAAACTGCTATTAAAGGCTCAACCACATTACCCCCTCCCCACCACTTTTGTTTTAAGCCATTTTAACTGCAGCCATACACCAAAAAAACGTCCCATCCTCTCACCCCATTGTGCTGCTGCTGTCCTAAGACCCGAAAAATATGGTACAGTTCTTGTATTCTTCTGTGTATGTGTGTTCGCACAAGGTGTTGCCATCGCAGTAGTTGTTGTTATTGCCATTGTTGGCACCGCCGCTACTACTGTCGTTGTTAATTGTGTTTTATTATTATCATCATCATCATCATCATCATCACACTAGTGTATGCTAATTTAGTTAGCAAGTTTTTCATCTTGAGGTTTGGTGATGACAAATTTCTTGAAATCTCAAGAATCTTTCTTAGAACTCTTGCAGAATATAGAATGGTACTTCTCTGCAGGTTGACAAAGCGAGTTTCAATTCCAATTTCTTTCAGTCTTTTAGTTCGCATTTTAGATGTTGTGGCAAGTGCACTTATTACTAAAGGAACAATTGTTGTCTTGGTTTTCCACCGTCTCCTCAGCTCTCTGGGTAGATCCCGATATTTCTCAATTTATTATTATTATTATTATTCAGTAGTTTTATTTTTATAGCGTGCTTTCACTTCACTACCGAGCGCAGCTCTGTGTGCCTTGGGTATGTGCTGTGATTTGTTGTGATGCTCTGATGGTTATTGTATAGAAAGTGTTCTGCGTAGGATGTGTGCAGTGCCTAGTAGTGCAATTTTCTGTATGTTATATGTGTTTGTAAGTCCTGGTGTTTTTGTTATGTATTTGTCTGAATATTTTTTTATCATGCCTAATGCACCTACTATGATAGGAATTGTTTCTGTTTTCAGATTCCACATTCTAGTTACCTCTATTTCCAGGTCTTTGTATTTTGAGAGTTTCTCCATTCTTTTAGAGACACGTTGTCATCTGCCGGTAGTGATACATCAATTAGAAAGCATTTTTTTTCTTCATGATCTCTGACAACTATATCTGGTCTGTTGGCCTTAATTTCTCTATCTGTGTGTATCGGCATATCCCAGAGTATGGTTGCTTTCTCGTTTTCTGTGACCTTTTCTGGTGTGTGCCTATACCATCTTTTTTCTGTTGTTATTCCATAATGTTGGCATAGCTTCCAATGTATGTAGGTTCCAACTCTGTCATGTCTGTGAATATATTCCTTCTTAGCCAGGACTGGGCAGCCAGAGATAATATGATTTATTGTTTCTTGTCCATCTCCACATATTCTGCAGTTACTTGTTATTTCTTTTCATTACATGTTTTTGGTAATTTCTGGTGGGGAGGCTTTGGTCTTGTGCTGCAATTAAAAATCCCTCTGTTTCTGCTTTGAGTCCTGAGCTTCTCAACCATTGCTGGGATTTTTCTTTGTCTATTTCTTTTGCGTTTAGTTTAGTCCAGTATTTACCACGAAGGGGCTTTTCTTGCCATCGTTTTATCATGGTTCGTTGCTGTTCTATTTTTAGTTTGGATTTCATTTGTTTTATAGCTTTTGTTGTTTCTTCATTTTCTTCTTCTTCTTCTTCTTCTTCATGTTTATTAGGTAGTATGATTTCTTGTTTGTATTTGTCAGCTTCCTTAAATACTGAGAACAGTTTTTTGTTTTGCTCGTGTTTTGCCGCTATCTGGATCAGTTTTCCTTCCTTCTGAAGTAGATATTTTTGCAGTCCTATGGTGGTTATTTTATAGTAGTTTTCCAGCTGTATAAGGCCTCTACCACCTTCTATACGTTGTATATATAGTCTTTCTATGTCAGATTTTGGGTGATGCATCCTAGATCCTGTCATTATTTTTCTTGTTTTCCTATCTATTTTGGTCAGTTCATTCGTGTCCAGTTAAGGATATTGTAGCTGTAACTTATAACTGGGACAGCTAAAGTGTTGATACCTATTATCTTGTTTTTAGCATTGAGCTCTGTTTTTAGTATTGATCTAACTCGTCTATAATATTCTTTTTTTATTTTCTCTTTCATTTGTGTGTGTTGTGTCTTATCTAGTTCATGGATTCCTAAGTATTTGTAAGTTTGGCTTTGGTCTAATTATTTCATTGGTTTTATCTAGTGTGATGTTGTTACTCTTAACTAGTTTTCCTCTTTTCATGGTTACTTTGGCGCATTTTTCTAATCCAAATTTCATATCTATTTCTTTGGTAAATCCATGAACTGTCTTTAATAGTGTTTCCAGCTGTTTGTCATTTGCAGCGTATAGTTTTAGGTCATCCATATATAAAAGGTGGCTGATCGTTTTGCCGTAACATTTATATCCGCATCCAGTTCTGTTTAGTATATCAGATAGAGGTGACAGTGCCAAGCAGAAAAGGAGTGGAGAGCGCGTGTCTCCCTGGAATATTCCTCTTCTAATGGGGATGTCTTTGGTTTTCATGAGTCCCTCTTTTGTTTGGAGGTGTAGGACTGTTTGCCATTTATTCATAGAGTGCTCTATGAATTTTATGATTGTTGGTGCTACTTTGTTAATGGCTAGTGTTTCGAGGATCCATGTGTGGGGGATGCTATCAAACGCCTTTTTGTAGTCAATCCAGGCCTTTCTTCTTTCTGTGGCTGTCTTCAGTTATGGCTTTATTAATCATTAGTTGATCTTTACAGCCATATGAGCCTTTGCGGCATCCTTTCTGCTCTTCTGGGAACAGTTTGTTTTCGTCCAGGTGCTTGTTCAGCCTTTGCGATATCACTGCAGTAAATGCCTTGAACATAGTAGGGAGGCAGGTTATTGGTCTGTAGTTTTCTGGTTTTTCTGTTTCATTTGATTTGGGAATTAAGATGGTTTTCCCCTTCGTGAGCCATTCAGGCATTGCCTCTGGCTCTGCTAGTATGTTGTTAAAGTTTTCAGCCAGCTTTTTGTGCATTCCTGTTAGATATTTCAACCAGAAGTTGGGGATCTTGTCATGCCCAGGTGCCTTCCAGTTGCTTAGTCTTTGCAGTGGGTGACCTCTTCAGTTGTTATGGGGGTCCAAAGTTGCTCAGATGCCGAGTTTGTTATTTTAATACTCCTTTTTTTTGGTTGTTCGTTCGCCGACCATATTTCTCTCCAGAATTCTTCCAATTCTTCTGCCGTCGGTGCTGCAGTGACTTCTATTTTATTTTGCCCAGTTCTTGGTAGAACTTTTTGGGGTTGGAGTTGAACTTTTGTTTTGTTCAAAGAAGCGTTGGCGTTTCTCGTACCGGCGGATCCTTTGTGCTTTGGCAAGGATATCTTGCTTCAGCTTTTCTTTTATCTCAGGCAAATCTTTCTCTGTGATGTTATATTTGCGGAGTATTTTTGTTCTCTTTTTGTTGCTCAGTAGCGTTGATTGTTTGCTGATTTCATTAAGAATCGACAGGTCTTTTCTAATTTTTTTATTTTGTTTTGGATGTTATTTATCCACAGGGTTTGTTTTGGTGGTGGTACTCCTGTTTGGGCGGGTTTGGGTGAGTATCCAGCTTCTTTTGTGGCTGCAGTGGCTGCTGCGTATATTAAGTCATTTAGCTCAGAGATATCACTTTTTTTTTTTTTTTTGTTTCAGTGGCAGTCATTTACCTCAGTGATATCACTTTTTTTTGTTTCAGTGGCTTATTATTATTATTATTATTATTATTATTATTATTATTATTATTATTATAAGGCGGCGAGCTGGCAGAAACGTTTGCTTAGCAGTATTTCGCCTGTTTTTACGTTCTGAGTTTAAATTCCGCCGAGGTCGACTTTGCCTTTGATCCTTTCGGGGTCGATAAATTATGTACCAGTTGCGTACTGGGGTCGATCTAACCGACTGGCTCAGCTCTCCAAAATTTCGGGCCTTGTGCCTAGAGTAGAAAAGAACTTATTATTATTAATATTATTGAAAAGTTGGCAAAATGTTTTGCGGCATTTCGTCCGTCCTTACGCTCTGAGTTCAAATTCCGTCGGGGTCGACTTTACTGTTCATCGTTCGGCTTCGATAAAATAAGTATCAGTTATGGAGTTGATGTAATCGACTTAGTCCCTTCCTCCGAAATTGCTGGCCTTGTGCCAAAATTTGAAACCATTATTGTTGTTGTTGTTTTGTACTTAACGGATGACATATGCCAATCTAAATTTCTTCCAATTTTACTTCAAAGAAGTTTGCAGGTAGTTTTCTTCTTGTGGATGTTGTATAGAAGGATATAGATGTAAAAGAATATACGGATATAAATGGATATAATACACTTTCGCTGAAAATTACAAACCAAGAATTTAATTACCTTCTTTTAATAAATTTCTAATATTTAATTAAATAAATTATCATTTTAGATTTCTTGTCAAAGCTAGCCGAAATGATCAATTTTGGATATTCAAATGTTTGTAATGCGTCATCTTAGTGATATTGAATCAAAAGTTGTTATATTTAAAATCGAGCATCCCATTTGAAGTTTGATTAAATGCCGTGGAATCTTTACCAACATCTTTTAATGAAATTAATTTGCATTAATCAGTGGCTGTTGTATCAAGATTGGAAAATTAGAAATGACTAAGTTGGGAGATACGGAATATTGGAAGAAGAGAATATTCAAATGTTAACTATCAGAGTGTCAGTTTTACTGTTAGAAGTTATTTTAACAGCTTTTTCTGAAAAAGGATTTGGCAACCAATATCTGATTACATGTCACCCTGGACAATCAAGATGAATTGTAGTCATCATGTGTAAGTAATCTAGAGACTGAAATGATAAATTACTGTATCATCTAAACCAGTGCTTCTCAAACTATCTGATGTGGTGTACCGGCAGTTTTTTTCCCCATGTGCCAGGGACCGGTAATATTTCTTAGTAATATTAATTTATACCGGAAACAATATATATAATGAATATAATAAAAGTTGACAATTTTTTTTATCTTATATTATTTTGTAAACAAATAATACAATATTACATAAGCATTTTATAATGTTTCTTTCTTTTCTGGAAACTCGCCGTGTACTGGCACCTGATGGCTTGCGGACCGGCACCGGTCAGCGGACCACCACTGATCTGAACTACTATTGAGTTTTTTGAGAAATTGCTACTTGTTCTGACTGATGCTTGTAATAATAATTCTATAGATATCAGAAAAACAGGGGTTCATGGAGAAAGAGCTTGAAATCCTGTGCATGGTGGGTCGGCCGGCTAGAAATAGCAATTAAATTGCCCTCAAATTACGCCTTACTGTTTTAAAAAGGACACATTTGATAATGTACAAACAGCCTTAATAAAAGATGGGTTGGCCATGGCTGGGTTATCTTAAGGATAGGCCTGCTGAATTAAGGATGACTTTGAACTAAACAATCTTTTTCTTATCAGGTGAAGTGATTACACTTGATTTGATAGAAATAGCAACCAAATTATATGCTGCCTTTTTAAAAAGGACACATTGATTAATGTGGTCATGGCTAAAATTTCATTAATCCTAGTTCTGTCCGATCAGAACCGACTTCTGTCTAAACTATAGAAATACAATGAAACCAATGTTGAATGCCATTCAAAGACTCAACTGCTTCGATGTATGCACAAGCACCACTTTAAAAGTTGAATAAATTTTGACCTTTCAATAAATAATAATATGGTTTCTAATTCAGGACAAATACAGCAGTTTTGAGGGAGGGTTACGGTCAGTAGATACCAACAATGCCAGTACTTCACTGATACTTTATTTTATCGACTCCAAAAAGGATGAAAGGTAAAGCTGAGATCTCGGTGGGACTGTTTCAATATACAAAAGTGAATATTTGATGACAACTCTAAATAAATCAACACCGAACGTATTTGCAACTGTTGCAATGAGAAGTGAAAGCAGATTTGACCTTCGTTACGTGCATACATAATATGTGTACGTATTGTATGTGTGTGGGTATGTGTGTGTGTGTGTGTGTGTGTGTGTGTGTGTGTGTGTGTGTGTGTGTGTGCGGGCTAATTTTTTTATGGAATATGTATCAAAAGGTTTAAAGAAACAAACAATTAACCGTAACTTAGAAACTCAATATAAAAATGATATGAATTACGAAAAAACTATTTCACTTACAAATTAATAAGTTTATATCGAGTAATATCATATTATATTAATAAAAGGATTTATTTATATAACCCTTGTACATACGTTTTCATAATAGCCGCATATTTTTATGTATTTATTTTAAAAATATTTTTCAATCTTCTATTATGGAAACATATGTACAAGAGTTATATAAATAATCCATTTATTAATATAATAATTTTGTTAATACAAACTTGTTACCAGTTCAAATATGCTTGACAGGTCTCTATTATTTTATTTCCGGTAACAGGAATATCAGAAAGACCTGTCTCAACTCCAGACTATGGTAAAATGCACTTGGCCAAAATATCACGTAGTGAGATTGAACCCAGGTCCATATGGTTTAATCCGAACTTCTTAACCTTTCGCCGATGCTGTACACACACACACACACACACACACACACGCACGCACGCACGCACACACACACACAAACACACACTGACTCTTTTCAATATCTTGGAAATGATTTCGTCTGTCTTTATGTTCTGAGTTCAACTTTGTCGACTTTGCCTTTCATCTTTTCGGGGTCGATAAATTAAGTAGCAGTTGCGTACTGGGGCCGATTTAATCGACTGGCCCCTCCCCCAAAGTTTCGAGCCTTGTGCCTAGAGTAGAAAATAATATTTGGGAAATTATTTTGATAGAAGGAAGTAGTTTGCATGCAAGTCGCTAACATAGTTGATGTGATATTTCACAGTTATATCCTTATATCATTAAGAGAATGTCTCTTAGAGTTTGTGAAACAATGTATTGGATTAAAGAAGATGAGGATTAGCTGTTATTTGAATTCAAATTGACTGGATTGACAACATGTGTGAAAATAACGATTGAATCAGAGGGAAAGATAGACTAGAACCGAGAAGATTCGTAACAGAAAAAAAAGAGGAGAGGGAAGAATACAAGGGTGATTGAATGCAAAGAGGAGGGAAAGAAGGGAAACGGCAAATATAATGAAAATGTGGTCGACGGAAGGGAGAGCCAAAATGAAGGAATAGATGTGAAGAATTGTGGTAAATAAAGAGCAAAATACAAGGAAAGGGGTGTGGTGGTAAAGAATATAAGATTAGGACATTGTAAATGAGAGATTGAAGAGGAGAGAAATGAAATGAAACTGAAGGAAGGCAAAGTCGAATAAAGGAAAAATGGATTGGAAGGTGAGAGAATGGCTGGGTGGAGTGAAGTTACAAATAAGAGAGAATCAATGTGGAAGCCAATAATGAATAAGGAAAGAAAAGGATGAAAGAGGAAATAAGACTTTAAAAGGAAGACATCAAGATGAAGGATAGAGACAGGGGCAGCAGGATAGAAAGACGGAATGAAGAAGGGAAGTAAAGAAAAGGCACTCAAAGAAGGACATATCGATAAGAATATAGATCGTTATACTTGCAAATACTTGTTCAATATTTCACGGGGAAATTAACATATTTAATTGATTCTAATTTGTTTAACATAGGCTCCCTTTCATCTTCTTACTGGTAATGTCGTAACTTAGAATGATAATGATAATGATGATGAAGAGGAGGATGAGGTGCAGAAGGATAAGGATGAAGGGGAAGAAGTTCGTAGCACTGGGTATAGTGGTGCCGATGATAGTGATGAAAATAATGATGGTAAGGTGGTTGAGGAGGAGGAAAAGAAGGGGTGGAGGAGGAGATTGGCAGTATTGGTTGTAGTGGTGGGAGTGATAGAAATGATAATGATGATGGTGATGATGGTGGGGATGATTGAGAGGCGGCGGAGAAGTTGATAGCAGCTGATGAGGAGATTAGTAGTGGTTGTTATGGGCGATGATGGTGATGATGAAGGAGGAAGCGGTATGGATGGTAAAAGAGACTGGTGTTATTGGATGCAGTGGTAGTGGTGAGGATAAAATGGTGATGAGGTTAGTAAAACTCACGTGGTAATTGCAAGTGTTGATATCACTCTTGATGTCAATGTTTTAGTTGTATTTTTGCATGTTTGATGTGACTCAAGTTACGTGATTGAAAACTGTTAACTATGATCTTAGTAATATTGTTTTCCTTGCCTTTCATCTTTCCGGAGGTCGATATAATAAAGTACCAATAAAGTACCAATAAACCACTGTGATCAATATAATCGACCTTACCACTCACCCAAACTTGAGACTTTGTGCCCATGCTAGAAAATGGCGAGCTGAAAGTATCATTCAGTCATCGGAGAAAAAAACGCTGGTGTGCTATTTTATCCAGCTTTTATCATTTATCTTTTACATCTTTTAGTCATTAGCCATGCTGCAGCACCACCTTGAAGAATTTTTAGTCAAATTAATCGACCCCAATACTTATTTTTGTTAAGCCTGGCACTTATTCTATTAGTGTCTTTTGCGAATTGCTAAGTTACCAACAGCGGTCATCAAGCAGTGGTGAGGGCAAACATACAGACACAAAGACACACGCGTAGATACATACATACATACATACATACATAAACGACGAGCTTCTTTCAGTTTCCGTTTACCAAATTCACTCACAAGGCTTTGGTCGACCCGAGGCTATAGTAGACACTTGCCCAAGGGCCCGAATCCAGAACCATGTGGCTGCGAAGCAAGCTTCTTGAGTTCAAATCGTGCCTGAGTCAACTTTGCTTTTCGTCCTTTTAAGGTTGAATGAAAAAATAACAAAAAACAACACTCAATTACTAAGGTCGATTGCCTTCTCTTCTCAAAATTTCCAATCTTGTATATAATCAGAAAAAACTTATTGTTATTTGCAATGAAAGGATGCCTTTAACAGAGTCCTGGAAAATAAATTTTACCGCACCCATTCAAAATATGGCCTGTTTGGTTTTTTTTACTAATATATAACTTTAAGACAATTAGCCCGTTATCCTGCTTTTGCATTTTTGTATTCCCATGTTTCTTCATGTCTTTATTTTTACAAAACATTGTTTATGAGTGATTTAAGACGGTTCACTCTTGTTAACATTCTCTCTTTCATTTGTATTTATTTTACTTTATCTCAATTGTGTTTGCCAAAATTTAAGTTCTTGCATTTACAACTGTATCTGCCCACTCAATTTCAGTTATCAATATCCCCGCTCATCGTCATGGAGGCGGAGATGGCTATCGGTAAGTGCGAACTCCGAGAGTCGGAATGGCTGTTCCAATGCATCTCCCTCGCCATTCTCCGGAACAATCTATTTTCTTGGGCTCTGTTAAAGACGTCCGTTCATCGCAAACAACGACGTTTTCTGATTATGTACAAGGTCAGCAATTTTGTGATGAGGAGGTAAGTCGATGTCATCATCATCCCCCTGGTCCAAAGGGAGCTCAAGAAACATGTGGGGTTTTCAGTATCATGCATGTCTTGATGACTCCAGAAGACTACAAAAATATCCTAGACTCTTATGCCATTGGTGGAGCAGAGATGACGGCATTCAGACTGATAGTTCAAGTTCGAAGCGTCGGTTGTTAAACGTGCGGGAATAAAAGTTACACGAAGGATTTTTCGCAGAAGAAAAGGAGAAGTAGACTAGGAAAAGGGACAGCGAATAATAGCAAAGGCGACAACAACAACTGTAAGTTTTGGGGACATCATGGATGTCACTGTCACACTAATCGAACACAAGGATAAACAGCGTAAGAAGTCATCTAGTCCACTGACCTACGGGAAACAGAGACAGCCAAAGATACAAAGTACCAAGACTTGGTTAGCTGCTGTGATGAACAATGCCATCACATCATCTTAGGAAATTAAAACTGTAGAGGTGTAAAAATTGTTGGGGACAAAAATTATAAAAAGGCACAAAGAAGAAATAACGAGTCCAGACCGAAGACAAGTAAAACATAAGCAAAAGAAAACTCAGAGTGCTTCAACTTTGCAGAGGTCCAAAAAAGGAAAACTGATGTGTTCGGTTTAATGTTAAAATCAAAACAAAACAGAATCAAAACAAAACAAATACAAAAACAAACAAATCAACTAATATCTATTAGAGGCCGAGTTGAGGGAGCTAGGCTCCACTTTCGATAATGACTACACAAGCAAACTTTTAGGGAACTGTAACCCAGAGTATTGAAAGCCCTTCATTGCCGAGTTGAAGTCAGAACAGAAGTGGAAAATGGTCAAACTCTAGGACAATTCAAGGATTACATGTCTATGTTCAAGTAATATGTGGGAAATTTCAAGTAATATCCGAGGAAATTAGATTTAGAGAAACATACTCGCATATATATATATATATATATATATATATATAATATATATATATATGTATATTGGTAAAAAGGGTAAGATAACAAAAGAAAGAAAGAGACCTCAATATTATGTAAATAGAGGAAATTTATCTGTAAAATAATATGTGACAATTATTCAATAGCCAAGATAAAACTCTGAGTTTCGGATACCGAGGTGGAAATCCACAACACCATCTCTTCGGTTGGCCAGATAACCGAAGAGACGGTGTTGTGGATTTCCATCTCGGCATCCGAAACTCAGAGTTTTATCTTGGCTATTGAATAATTGTCACATATTATTTTATATATATATATATATATATATATATATATATATACGTATGTATATATATATATATATATATATATATATTATATATATATATATATATATATATAATATTATATATTATATATATATATGCTGTGCATATGCGTGTGTGAATTTATGTAAATGTATGTGTGTGGATGGTGACTGTATGTATCTTTCTGTTTAATAAAGTTTGGCAAGATAATTTTGCTGATAATTTCCGAGACAAAAAATGATTTTTAGGTTCGACTTACGCATTATTACCGTTTCAGTCTTAGCTCGGGTTTAGGTAATTTGTATTGGCTGTTTTCTGCTTCCAAAGCTCTCAGTGGAAATATTTTGTGAGCATTGATTATGGGTTCAAATAAAAACTGATAATTAAACATTACAACAGTTGAATTTTTTTCAGAAGTTGATCCTTACGCTATTTTATCAATTTCCTTTTGACATAAGTTAGATATTAACTGGCAACTGACACCGGATATACATTATCTGTTCTTGTTTTCTTTACCCTAATTGAACTGTGTTTGGTCGTTATTATTTGGATATCTTAGCAAAAAAAAATTCCATCTACATTGCAGTACATTCGTTACATTCCTGAATCAATTCTTTACGATCAAAAAGATTTCAGTCATCACCATCCCGTTATTCTTTAAGAATTGTGTATCTTGAATTACAGCATCTAGTGTGTCAATTTTTGAAGATGGCAAGGTGTGATTTGAGGAAGATTTGGTTGCTATTTCCAGCAGGTTGAGCGATCACATAAAATACTAATGGACCGAGGTCCATTAGTATTTTATTATAAATGGCGCAGGAGTGGCTGTGTGGTAAGTAGCTTGCTAACCAACCACATGGTTCCGGGTTCAGTCCCACTGCGTGGCATCTTGGGCAAGTGTCTTCTGCTATAGCCCTGGGCCGACCAATGCCTTGTAAGTGGATTTGGTAGACGGAAACTGAAAGAAGCCTGTCGTATATATATATATATATATATATATATATAGCCTCGGGTCGACCAAAGCCTTGTGAGTGGATTTGGTAGACGGAAACTGAAAGAAGCCTGTCGTATATATGTATATATATATGTGTGTGTTTGTGTGCATGTATGTTTGTGTTTGTCCCCCTAGCATTGCTTGACAACCGATGCTGGTGTGTTTACGTCCCCGTTACTTAGCAGTTCAGCAAAAGAGACCGATAGAATAAGTACTGGGCTTAAAAAAAAAGAATAAGTCCCGGGGTCGAGTTGCTCGATTAAAGGCGGTGCTCCAGCATGGCCGCAGTCAAATGACTGAAACAAGTAAAAGAGAAAAGAGAAAGAAAAAGAGAATATATATGTGTGTGTGTGTGTGTGTTTGTGTGTCTGTGTTTGTCCCTCTAGCATTGCTTGACAACCGATGCTGGTGTGTTTACGTCCCCGTCACTTAGCGGTTCGGCAAAAAGAGACCGATAGAATAAGTACTGGGCTTACAAAGAATAAGTCCAGGGGCCGATTTGCTCGACTAAAGGCGGTGCTCCAGCATGGCCGCAGTCAAATGACTGAAACAAGTAAAAGAGTAAAGAGTAAATGAATCACAAAAATAATTTTAGTGAGTTACTGATAAAAAGTGAATAAGTTTTATATAATCTGTTAGATCTTTATAATCTATGTTAGATTTTTATATAATCTATGTTAGATTTTTATATAATGTATGTTAGATTTAAAGGGCTTCTCTTTCTTTAGCGTAATTGCAGGCTTCCATAATTATGGAAAAAGTAATTGCAGAGCACCATTCAAATTGTACAGGGATAAATTTAATTTTACAGCAAATAAGATTTAAAAAATCAAATCATCTTGTCTTTTCTATAAATTTTTAAACGAAGAAAATATTTATGTATGAAATTCTTGAAACCTTGATTTATGGGCAAAAATAACAGCTCCTTACATTTGTCTACCATTATTATTTTCCAAGGTCCTGGTATAATCCCTGACTTTATCTCTTTAATACATTTTTTAACTAGAATATTTGGTTTTTACTAAGGAAAATTTCAAAATAATGAAGACCTTGGACAAAAAACAACAAAATTACTCTTTCACGAGAACCTTAATAACTATATCTTGCTCTTGTGATGAGAAGGCTTATGCATGAAGTATAACAATACACCCCTCCTTATACATGCTGAAAGCATTATGCAAATCACAGGAAAAATAATCATTCAATTACTTTTCTGTGTATGAATGATGCATTTATTTAGAACGTTGCTTACATAGATTTAAACTGCGGGGATATGAATATATATTCCCATATTCTGTGCTTGCATTAAGGAGATATATATCTGTACTATATCATATTATTTTATAACATAATGATTGATTGTTATTATCTGTGACTAAATTGTTGCATTCGATGATTGTGGATTGGTGGATTAATTGTTTGTCACAAAAATTCTGTGATTGATGACGTGTAAAAATATTGACCTGTTTTTCTCATATACATGTGTATACGTTACAATTACATATTTAGCAGCTTCATATTTAAATTTGTGCTTTCCTTTTTAGCATAATTGAAAATTTGAAATTTAAATTTAAAATATTATCTAGAGACATATTGCTTGACAGCAATTCATTTATCTACAAAATTTAGAAAATTCAGCATGGAATCTCACAATAAATTTCAACGATCATTATCCTCAATTAATGAGTATTGAAAGTATAGATAAAAGAACCGTAAAAAGTGATGGACGTGGAGCTGAGGCATATCAGTAGTGTTGAGAGTAGCAGACTTGGATGTCTCAGGTGGACTTGAAGAGAAGCGATATGCAACAAGCTATTTCAAGCTACCAGAATGCGTTGTAAGTAAAACAGAACAAGCAAAGAAAGATGGTAGCAGATCTATAGGTCAATAGTTTCTGTGTGTTTGTAAGTGAATTTTTGTCAGTCTGTCGGGTGCTCAAACACCTTCCCTGACGTGTAAATAATACTCCATTTTAGATCATGCTTGAGGTTTGTAAAAGACTAGTAACTAATCAGAGTTAAAGTATTTTCTGGTTTTCTGGTGGTAGCAAGATATTCTTTTGGATTTATGCTATGCAAATGACGTCGCTATAAAAGATCATCAGGGACGTTGAGTCATTGTGTTTTAGTGACTGTAGGGTTTTATTTGGGTGTTCCGGATTATATATCTTATTATTTTCCCATTGGATTGTGAGTGTGCTGGGGCACAACCTTGATGGGAATAAATCGATCCCAGTACTTCTTTTCCTTTTTAAGTTTGCGACTTATGCTATCGGTCTCTTTTGCAGAACCGCTAAGTTACAGGGACATAAACACACCAACACCGATTGTCATAAACACACCAACACCGGTTGTCATAAACACACCAACACCGGTTGTCAAGTGGTAGTGGGGATAAACATAGACGCAAAGGCATACGTACGTAAGCACGCACGCACACACACACACGCCCGAGGTACAGGGATCGATTCATTCGACTAAATATTCAAGTCAGTGCTCCAGTAAGGTCGCATAAAATAATAAAAATAATTAAAAGATAGTACGTATTTTATGTCAAGTGTGTATTTTGTGTGAAAGCACTTTCATTTTTCATGTTTTTAAATTCGCGTTCCGGACATTTATACATACATACACACACACATACATACATACATACATACATACATACATACATACATACATACATACATACATACATATATATATATATATATATATATATATATATATATATATATATATATATATATATATATTCATACTTTTTTATTCTTTTACATGTTTCAGTCATTTGACTGCGGCCATGCTGCAGCACTGCCTTAAAGGGTTTAGTCGAAGAAATCCAGGACTTATTCTTTGTAAGCTTAGTACTTATTCTGGATCTTTTGCTGAATCGCCAAGTTACGGGACGTAAATACACCAACATCGGTTGTCAAGCAATGGTGGTGGTGGTGATGTGACAAACACACACACACACACTCACACACACACATATATATATTTACACGACGGACTTCTTTCAGTTTCTATCTGCCAAAGCCACTCACAAGGCTTTGGTCAGTCCGAGACTATTGTAGAATATCTTTACCCAAGGTACCACGCAATGGGATCGAACCCGGAACCATGTGGTTGATAAGCAAGATTCTTACTACACAGCTATGCCTGCGCCTGACATTTTATTTTCATGTTTCGCAAATCAGTGACTAGACATTTTATTTGCCAATCTATATTATGGTGTTCCTATTCTATAACGGCTCATCACTGTGTCATTTCTATCAATACTATATAAGAAATGTAAAATACACTTAGACACTTGCAGTTTTGTCATATATACTTATCCGTATATTTTTCCAGTACACATATCTATGAATAAATATTTCTGTCTGATAAAATGTCATAGATGAAGCAGAAATGTCAACTTGCATTTTATGTCCTGTTATACAAAATATCCACGCCTCTCTCTCAATAACCCGATGACTATTTAGTGAATATGAATCTCAAAATTACATCAATAAGCATATATTGTAGTCACCTGCTTAAACAATTCCGACATTGCCTCAGTTGTACACATGCACACACATGCGTAACCACATATGTGGTTTCTATCTATCTATCTATCTATCTATCTATCTATCTATCTATCTATCTATCTATCTATCTATCTATCTATCTGGTTATGCGCATATGTGCATATGTACATGAGTGTGCTTATATATATATATATATATAATATATATATATATATATATATATATATATATATATATATATATATATATATATGCACACATATTTATCTGCTTCCTCTTTCTTTTTCTATTTGTCTGTTTCTCCAAACCCACCCATATACACATACATATACACATGTATATTCTAGAAAATGGCGTAAAGTAAGCTCAAAGCATATATGATGTAGTAAACCAATAAATTTTAATTAGTTAGAATTACTTCTTTAAAGATGAACGTATATTATAATTTAGTTAAATTTTTAATTTTCTTGTTCTGTAATAATTCATTTGAAATTCATTATTACAACATTCATTTCGGAGCTGTACTTGTTTGTCAAATGATAACGTCTGAGATTTCTTTGCGTCATGGTAGCCATTTACGCATATCCTGTTATGTTCATTTTTGTCTTCATTTTGTAATAGTATAAGGTATTATTAAATATCAACGTCTTTCAGCGTTCCCTTACAATCTGGTCCGTGACATTCACTTCCACTGTATAATTTAATGTAAATTAAAGAATTTTCTGTTCGATATTTGTTTCTGGTTATCTCAGTGACATGGAACAGCGTCTCCGTTCAGATTTATTTAAACAGGGGAAAATTCATATAATCCAATTATATTACGGTTGTCAGAGACTTGTATTCAATGTCGCTTGGGTGTACTTATGCTGGAGAAAGATTTAGCAGACTAAGCATGCGTAAACTGTGAGGTTATAAATAAAGCACAAAGCTGAGGTACTTGGGATATATCCATTGGGACTTATCCATTTGATGTGGTTCTCTTTCTTATGCGATTCTCAAAAGATTCTCTATATTTTCTAACGAACGTCTTGATTTAATGTCTGCGAGGGGATGATGTTTCTTGATGTTTCTTAGCACATCTCATATGTTGATTGTTATATCAGTAAGTAGCATACATACATATAGTCATACATACATATATACATATACATGCATTCATATACTCATATGTGTGTATGTGTTCGAGTATATGTCATTGTAGATATAAGTGAGTTTATGTCGTTGATTACCATAAAGACAACACATCGCAAATTATCAATTTCCACACGGATTACTGTGTAATTTTATATGCAGCTTAGTATGGTGTCTGAAGATTTACGCCAGTTTTATTTCTATTTAACGTCAAACTCTAATATAACTTTCCTAGCAATATCGATTAAATTGTTCTGGATTGTTATCTTTAATGGATAAAGGTGACACATTAATCCTTCTTCTTTTGGTAGGCTTTATCCTAACATTTTTTGTTTGTTTGATAATCTGTTTGTTTTCAGCACGTTTGGAATAGTTGGACAGTGGTGCAGAGATTTCAGATAGAGAATTATATAGATGTATAGAGGAATACTAAGATACGGGGACGTCTAAATGAAAATTGGATACAGTTTCATTGACCCATTGGTTGATTGATTTATTGACTTATTGGAAAAAAGAAAGCATGTACTAGTTTTCTTTCTCGAATTTCTCGTTAATGAAGAAAGTAGCGGTTTCTAACATTCATCAATGCATGTATACTCGCATGTATGTGTGTATGCATGTATATATGTATGCACGTGTGCTTGTACGTATGTATGCATATAAACATATATGTTTGTACATGTATATGTGCACATGTATGTATATATGTAGAGGTATAGATGTCATAGCACACGTTGACCTATGTTTTGACTTATGTATGCGTACATATTTATCTGTTTGCGTTTCTACACGTGTAAAAAACAAACTGGCACTTCATCGGTTACAACGTGAGTTCTACCTGGTCCGATCAATGGAATAACCTGCTCGTGAAATTAACGTGCAAGTGACTGAGCACTCCACAGGCACACGTAGTTCTCAGGGAGATTCAGAATGACACAGGATGTGACAAGGCTGGCCCTTTGAAAAAGAAGTACTGCTCATTTTCGCCAACTGAGTGGACTGGAGCAATGTGAAATAAAGCGTCTTGTTCAAGGAGACAACTTATCGAACTCACGGCCGACCATGAGCTGAATGCCCTAACCACTAAGCCAATCGCCTTCACACACATGTGTATATGCATTTATTACATACCAAACTTATGGAATGCTTTACATAACTTCACAATCCCTCTAATGGTTTATAGCTGATGTTTCTTTATTAGTCGTGATCTTTTTAGTTTTAGTTTATCAAAAATGGTGGTGTAGCAATTAGTCATGTAACCAGGTGTCTCATTGGTATAAATCCAAAGTTATAGTCCAAGTAGAATAATTACAGATTTTTCATTAGTTCCGTATACATGTTTTCTTTTTCATTATTTTAGCATCTGCTGGGCAACTGATTTCTACTATTGTGCGTAATTTCTTTCGTCGGGCCCCAGATCATTATATCTGATCTGTTATGGTTGCATTTTATTACGGTCTTGACAAAAAGAGTCCACCGATATTTTTTTTTTATCTTGAATGATTATGTCACCTACATCTTATATTTCTCTCATCAGGAATATCCTTTCTACGGACTACAATGTAGAATATTTTGACCACATCATACCGTGATGACATTCTCGGACATCTACTAGTGTGAGTGACATCATCAGAGTTAGTTCCTGGGAGTTTGTATTGATTATCGCATCCGATTGGTTTACTTGCATTTCTATCCCTTTTCCGCATTAGATATTCGTTATTTCTTGCTGTTATATTAGTCAAAAAATATCCTTCATAATGAGAACTAATATCCCTGTTGCAGAAGAGTTGTGCAAATTGTCGAGGAGTTAATCTCCGATCATCAGGCTGGGAATATTTTTTCAGAAGTTCCCTTTCAACTTTCATCACGCTACCTACCTCAAATGCAAATTTCATCTATGGAACCCATCAATAGAGTTGTTTATAGAAATCAGCGAATTATTGGCTGGTGGTGCTTAACGCACATCATCTAATGGGAGGAAGTGTTCTCTATTGGCGAAAAACAACAGCAATCGGGTATTAAGATTGCGCCATCCGTCGGTGCTGACGAAATTTTGTCACATATAATTGTTGCTTTTTAAGCATTTGTCATTCATACGAGATGATTTCTCGGGACGTTTTTCGCAGTCGTAGGCGTTATAAACGACTCATCAAAGATAGATTGGATGTGGTAATTAATATTCGTTACAGATCTGCTCTTGTCGCTAGCGCGCACACACATACAAATACGAACACACACACGCACACAGACAGACACAGACACACAGACACATACGCATACACACATACACACGCACGTAATTTATTTAAGCTGTCCAATAGTATGTTACTGCAGTTTCCACGGTGTGTAGCTGCTTCTTCAGACAAATCAAGCTGGGCTAGTTTGACTTATGTAGAGAAGCGGCTACACGCCACGGAAACTCCAGAATAACATGCTACGGGACCGGCTTAAATAGACTATTGCAGTCTACACTGTGTTGAGCATTCCTTCAGCTATTCGTTTCTTAATAAAGTTAGGTAATAGAAGTGTTATGCTCACTTTTGCATTATTTTTTAACAGTAGAGTATGTGTAGACACACTATATATTTTTCTTTATTACATACACATACCTGTATATATATATGTATATATGTATGTATATATATATATATATATATATATAAATTAAATTAGAGATAAAACCACTATTAGGCAAATCAAACAGTGAAAAACATACACCAAAACATAAAAATAAAAATAATTAATATATATATATATATGTATGTATGTATGAATGTTTGTATGTAAGGGGAAGTGTATGTTTTACCTGCATCTGGTAACTATATATGTACTCACATACATATAGCTACTGCTTCCCATATATATGCATACATACCCACTGCTAATTATAAAATTACAATTGCAAGTAATTAATACAACTATAAAAAGTATGTAAAACGTTACAGAAGCTTATCCTGTCGTACGTATACATACACACGTATAGATATATTAACATCCGTATATCTATACATTACCTATGTATGTTAGTAAAAATGTTTTACCCACTTTAGCATTAGTTTCAGGTCAGCTCTCACGCCCTGGCACGCTCGTGTTGGTGCATATGCATATGCACACGCGCACGTGTATGTGTGTGTGTGTCCGTGCGTGTTTGTGTGTATGTGTGTGTATATAAACATATATACACACATACATATATATGTATATACATAAATATACACACATACACAGACACACACACAGCCACACACAGACACACACACCCACACATATATATGTATATCATATAAACACATATAGATATATACATACACACACATATACATGCATATAAATACATACATATACATACATATGTATATATGAAAAATAAGGGTATATACAAGTTTAAGTAAATAAATAAATAAGTATATATATATATTTATATATGTATATTTATATGAATCTCTCTCTCTCTCTCTCTCTCTCTTTATATATATATATATATATATATATATATATATATATATATATATATATATATATATGTATGTGTATATATGTATGCAATTTTATATATATAATATATATATAGTGCGCATGTTTGTGTGTGTCTAGGTATGTCTTCATATTTAACTCTGTGTGTGTGCGTGTGTGTTTCTATTTTCGGAAATTCGTTTCACTGAACCCAACAATAAATTAATCCCATTTGATCAGTGACTATTTCAAGATACATTTGAAGCACCTATTTGAAATAGTAACTTTGTTTATCTATTATTTCAACCTTTTTTTTTAATTAGGTTGCCTTAAGGCTGTTGCCATTTTTGTTAGTGTTGTTATTTTCTCATCTGGTTATTTCTTCATTGTTTTTTTTTCTCTCATATAAACTCTATTTTACCTAAGAAGTGAACTGCGTTTTTAACGAATGGTTGGTAATTGTTACTCAGAGCCGTTTTGGTGGTCATTTAACTTAAAGAATTTTATTTTATTTTATTTTATTATTTTGTTTATTTCTAGCATATCCCTTAATTGCTCAAATGTTATTTTTTAAAACTTCTCTCTCCTCCCTCCCTCTTTCTCGCTTTTTCTTTCTTTCTTTTGTTTAGTAAATTTTATTAGTCTTTACTTAATTATATTTTGTTATATGGGTAAATTTTTTTCCCTGATTTTATTTTTCCAAACACTTCACAAGGTATAAAGTTGGTAAATTTTCTAACGACGACTGTGATAATGATGGTGATGACAGTGATGATGATGGTTCGATTGATGATAATGGTGATCGAGCTGGCAGAATCGTTAGCACGCCGGGCGAAATGCTCAGTGGTATTTCGTCTGCCGCCACGTTCTGAGTTCAAATTCCGCCGAGGTCGACTTTGCCTTTCATCCTTTCGGGGTCGATTAAATAAGTACCAGTTGAGCACTGGGGTCGATATAATCGACTTAATCCGTTTGTCTGTCATTGTTTGTCCCTTCTGTGTTTGGCCCCTTGTGGGTAGTAAAGAAATAAGATAATGGTGATGATGATTCTATAGATGGTGAAGATGACGAGTAGATTTTAAATAATTTTATCATCACCCGAATTATTGTTTTCGGTGTCCAATATTTGAGTTAATCATGACCAACTGTTACATTTATGCACCAGACACAACGTCGAAATCTCATGACTAAATGTTACTTGTATGCATCAGGTACAGGGTCAGGGCCAGGGTCAGAATGCAAATGAATTACTGGGCAAGTGGAATCTATTTCCCGGTTGACGTTGTTGTAGGTGGTGGTGGGGATGGTGGTTGCTAGTTCTGGGTTATCTCTGATCGAGTAGATCCATGATGAAAGGTACTCAAGCTGCATACAATCCCGTTTTTTTCTTAAGCTCGGTGCACTTGGAACCTGTTAGGCACCTAGCATAACTTAAAGTCGTTTCTTATTTCCATAACATATCGAAGAGTTAAAGAGAAAATGAAGTCTTGAAAAATTTATCTACTTGGTTGTTCGAGGATACTTGAGAAAATAAGTGATTCAAATACGGACTTTCGGAAGCAGTAAATGGTATTAACCATTCAGAATAGAATACAATCTCCATTTGAGGTAATTTCAGCTCTCTTAAGTTGCTAATGCCCTTAGAAAATAGATTAATGTCACACAAGCCATTTCCTCTCCCTTCAAATATTAGCCCTTCGTGTCTGGTCAAAATGATACCAATATCAAACAAACATATCATTTCCTCAAAATAATAAAAATGAAATTAATCAGATATAAACTTGTTTCTATAGCAACAGAGATGTTCCACTCAAACTATTAGAACATTGTTTAAACAGAAGTCAAACAAAATGTTAAGAAAATAAAACAAATATTTCTTAAATATTAACCCTAATCTTCATGTTGCAAAACATAAAGGCTGAGAGTTCTCTTTAAACATATATTAATCCATGGCTGGTTGCTGTGGCTGTCGTACTAGCTATAATTATTACTATAGTTGCAGTTTTTGTTGTTTTTCCAGAATGGTAACGGTGCTGGTGGTGGTGGTGGCTTGCATGTGCGTCTGTGTGTCCACGGAAGAGTAAGTGAGTGATAGAAGCTGTACAGAAATCCAATTCTAACACAATTGTGGTGGTACGGAAGATTATGCATTAGCTCCATGTAGGATATTCGTGTGTAAATATGTGTACATATTTGGCATACTGTTGCTACGTTACTGTTTTCATGTACTAATTTAGCAATATAAGATGCAGCTGGAGTCCAAGGATCAACGCTTATGAGGCCGAGGTCTAGATTTAGCGTTTCGGTTTAGCATTTAGAATTAAAAGTAATTTTGTATTATGTGTATTCTGTTTCTGCCCCAAGCAGGAATTACGTTTAACATTAAAACATCTGGTTATTGTAGTTGGTTACAGATTAGTGTTACGCAGTTATTGTATGTATTTAGGTAATTTTGTTAAAATAGCAACTTAAGTGTTGCCATACTAAATGTTACGTCAATAGAAACAAAAACATGATTTAGTATTAACGGTGAGTGTTAGGGGTATCAGAACTGACTAAGGTTTACTGTTACACACAATTTTGATATATTTACTCTGTGCTGCTACAACAGAGTCCACCGGAATTGCTGTTTAGCGCCAAGCCATGCTTTTTTACAGTAATAGTACATCTAAGATAACGTTATCGAATGTACCCTTCCATTTTAAAGATAGTATGGTGTGATTTGAAGAGGATTTGACTGACATTCCATTCAGGTCGGGTGACAACGTTGAGGACCCCTCGTTGGATCGTTTCCATAAGAGTAAATAAATGTTCTGTTTATATATTAAATGTTATTGCTTGGTGTGTTGTCCTTGTAGCGTTCAGTTATATTGATGCCTTACATAGTCTATATGGTTATTATTATTATTATTATTATTATTATTATTATTATTATTATTATTATTATTATTATTATTATTATTATTATTATTATTATTATTATTATTATTATTATTATTCAGTAGTTTTATTTTTATTTTTATAGCGTGCTTTCACTTCACTACCGAGCGCAGCTCTGTGTGCCTTGGGTATGTGCTGTGATTTGTTGTGATGCTCTGATGGTTATTGTATGGAAAGTGTTCTGCGTAGGATGTGTGCAGTGCCTAGTAGTGCAATTTTCTGTATGTTATATGTGTTTGTAAGTCCTGGTGTTTTTGTTATGTATTTGTCTGAATATTTTTTTATCATGCCTAATGCACCTACTATGATAGGAATTGTTTCTGTTTTCAGATTCCACATTCTAGTTACCTCTATTTCCAGGTCTTTGTATTTTGAGAGTTTCTCCATTTCTTTTAGAGACACGTTGTCATCTGCCGGTACTGATACATCAATTAGAAAGCATTTTTTTCCTTCATAGTCTCTGACAACTATATCTGGTCTGTTGGCCTTAATTTCTCTATCTGTGTGTATCGGCATATCCCAGAGTATGGTTGCTTTCTCGTTTTCTGTGACCTTTTCTGGTGTGTGCCTATACCATCTTTTTTCTGTTGTTATTCCATAATGTTGGAATAACAACAGAAAAATATTATTATTATTATTATTATTATTATTATTATTATTATTATTATTATTATTATTATCATTATTATTATTATTATCATTATTATTATTACTATTATTATTATTATTATTATTATTATTATTATTATTATTATTATTATTATTATTATTATTATTACCTCCGCTTTAGCGAAGGCGGCGGTATTGTTTTCAGTCGTGTTTGTTTGTTTGTCCGTGGACAAGATATCTCAAGAACCGCGGGATAGATTCGGATGAAACTTTCAGGGATGTTTGGTCTTGTGACTGGCACGAACTGATTATATTTTGGGATCGATCCGGTACCGGACAAGGATTCTGGAGTATTTGTTATATCTACTTTACTTTACAAGATTACGATCTTACGTTGACTTTCAAGTCTTTCTCAATTATCTTCCTTTAGGCTATTTCCAAAGTTTTATTTTCGTTTCTCAATTATTAATTTTGCTCGTGGCTCTGTCTTTGTAGAAACTGATGGATAACGAAATCAAACTACATAAACAAACGGCAGAAAAACCGTTCAGAAATGAAATAACGCTAACATATTTTTATAATATATATATTATATATTATACATACATATTAACACTTTTCAGTATACTTACATATATTATACATACATATTAACACTTTACAGTATGCTATATATCGATCTAAAACAACAGTAATACTAAAGGAAGGCTGGAATTTAAGAGGGGAGAAAACCAAAAGGTTCCTGAGTGGAACTTATTATTACCTCCGCCTTTGAAACTATTTTGAATGGTGAAATTGTTAACTTTGGCTTGTATCAGTTAAGGATAAACTATTTATTACTGTTACTAAATTTTCTACAGCCACCTTCACATTCCATTGACTACCATTGGGATCGATCAGGTACCGGACAAAGATTCTGGATTATTCTCCAGTTTTTTTTTACTCAATTTTTGAGATCAGTCTGGTTCATTTTTAGTATTCCCGTACAATCACTAGTAATATGCCATACGGTTTCACCATTTTGTCAACAAATTCTGCCCTTATCACTTTCTGATGTGTTGTCTATTCTGTATTTGATGTAATTCACTTTTAGGGCTTGCTCTTGGGCCTCTGTTTCCGGTTTTAAATCACTTTTTGTCATCCATAGCTATCTTTTTCTCTGTCTGTCTTATCTTCAAAATCCCTATGAAATTGTCAATACATTTTATTCTTTATCCACCTATTTTCAGTTTCATTCATTTTCAAGTGCTTGCACAGTGCTTTATCTTTGCAATCTTCCATCTTACACAAGCTGACCTTCTTACTTTCAATAATTTTTACATATCATGCTATGTTGTTTTTTTCTGCTCTAATGTTGTGTTCGCATCCAATCAGTCCTCTTACCTCTCTTTTTCTTGGTACATACAGTCCGTCTGTGTCGCTTTTTGGGTTGAGTATCCCATATCTAGTCAGCAACTTTCTTGTCTTTCTGTATAAGCTGTTTAGTTCGTCTACTGTCCATGCGATTACCCCTGCCCCATATCTAAGTAATGAAACCGCCCAGGTGTTGATAGCTTCAGTCTTATTCCGTATGTTTAATTTCGACTTAAGGATCAGTCTCAGTCTGCAAGTATTCCACCTTAAAATTTTCTGTCATTTCTTTCTCCATCAATATATCCATTTCCAGTATCCCCAAGTACTTATAGCCCGTCTCTTCTATCGGCTTCATAATCTCCCCCGTCCATACATTTGAGTTTGCCTCCCTTCAAGACTAACACACCATTCCGATATCAGCACTGAAAGTATACACTGTATCAACGAGGGAACTAATTCGGGATTCATTTTTACCATAAAATTTGAGGTCATCCATGAATAACAAGTGGTTCAGTTTTTGTTGTCAGCTTTTGAATACATATCCAACCTTTGCTTTCCTCAGAATCAGTGTTAGTGGTATCATGCACAGTACAAAGATCAGTGGGGACAGGCATTCCCCTTGGAAGATCCTCTCCTGATTTCTATTGTCCCTAAACTTCTTCCATATGCTGTCAGTTCCGTCGTTCACTTCGCCATACTTTTTCCAAACACTCGCTCAACATTCGATACAATACCAAATAGGTTCATGCATTCCATAATCCAAGAATGTGGGATCATATCGTACGCATTACGATAATCGATCCATGACATGGTTAAGTTAGTTTTCCTCTTCTTGCAGTCTCAATGTACAGTTTTGTCTACCAGGAGTTGATCCTGGGTACCTCTGCGCTTACGCTTGCAACCCTTCTTCCCATGTGGCAGGACACCATTTTTTCCAGATGTCCGTACATTGACTCTGTTACTTTGCAGTCAATAATTTCCACATAAGAAGCAAGCAGGATCTCGGTCTGTAATTGTCTACCGTATTTCCTTTTTCGATGTTTTTCAAGCACATCACTGTCCTACCCATTGTCATATTACTACTACTACTACTACTACTACTACTACTACTACTACTACTACTACTACTACTACTACTACTACTACTACTACTACTACTACTACTACTACTATTATTGAACCAAAGCTCAGGTTTGGTCTTATTCTTCGTAGGATTTATGTGGGTAGCGTGTTACTACATGTAACCTTAGGTATCCACACGTTTTCCGCAGTCTTCCAAATGCTTAGAATTCTCCCGATAATCCTTGCTGTCCCTAAGAGACAAACTTTCTGTTGGAGCTCTACCAGGCATTCTATTTCAATCTCCTTCAGCCATTTGTCTATATCTTGGCTTACTGTTCCCAATGCACTATTTATTATAGGCACAAACTTTACTGTTCGCATGCCCAAATTCTTCCTATTTCACATTTTAAAGGATTGTACTTTCTTTGATTTTCTTCCTCTTTCTTTACGATCCTGGAATCAGACGGGCGTGATGGGTTGATAAGTAAGCAACTTTGCTATCCCTTATCTATGATCGTAATATCTGGTCTAATATTTTCTAACGTCTTGTCTGTTTGAAAAGGAAAGTTCCACAAAATCTTACATTTCTCCGACTCCAGTACTCTTTTGACTCGATGATTTCCAGCTTCAAATCTATCCCCATTTCTGATACAGTTTCCAGTAAAACTTTTACAACCTGGTCGTGCCTCCATTTCTTATATTCTTCCTGTGCCAACTTGGGACATTCTCAGACAATGTGTGCCGCTGTTTCGTTCCAAGTTCCACAGGCTCTATATTTTTCTGACACATTCTCTCCATATATATATTTTCTCAAGTTGTTTGTTTGATCTTGGGCTGCTACGATTAGGCTTTCTGTTCTTTTTTTAACCAAGCCCAAGATTTTGCTCTACCTACGTCTTCAGTGGATCTCCAAACCTAGCTATGCATAGGTTTCACTTTGATCTGTTTGACGTGATCTCTTTGTATTTCATTCTTGTCTTTTTCTCTTATTACGCGCTTCATCACATGTTCTTTCTTAACCTCCTTTAGTTGGTTCTCTGTGTCGCTCTGTAAATGCTCTACAAGACATTTTCTTTCCATCTGCACACATTCTTCTACTGCTATTAAGCCTCTTCCATCCTGGTATCTTCTTATATACAGCCGGTTGATATCAGATTTCGGATGTGTACTCCATACATTGTCATCAACTTCCTAGTTTTTCTGTCAAGTTTCTTTATTTCGTTTCCTGTCCAGTCTATTATTGTAACTCCATATCTGATTAAGAGTACTGCTCTTGAATTTATTGCATCAATAAGATTTTTGGAATCCAACTTTGACTGCAATCATTTTCTCACTCTCCTTGTGTACTCTCTACTGGTAATTTGTATCTTTTCTTTATTTTTTTTTAGCTCATCTGCTTCCAGCATTCCCAAGTACTTATACCAATGTCCTTTCTCAACCGCTCTCATTGTTTGCCCATTTGGCATTTCAATTCCCTGGCTTCTTTCAAATCCTCCTCGTTTCGTTTTCAATATAGTGCACTTTTCTATCCCAAATTCCATACCTACGTCATTTGAGAAAATGCGGATAGTTTGTACATTTTTCGCATAAACCTTTATGTCATCCATGAAAAGGAGATGATTTATCTGACCAATTCCTTTTTCTAATTCGTAAGCAATTTTAACTTTTCGTAGTATCATAGTGAGCAGTGCCATGGCCAATACGAATAGTAATGGAGATAAGCTAGCACCTCAAAATATTCCACGCCTGATGTTAACTTTTCCGAGATTTTCTTTTCCTCCGATCAATTCCAATATTTTCCAATGTTTTCTCCATATTTTTTCTATTCCAAACATGCTCATTTTTTTTACTTACCCAACTGTGTGGTGCCATGTCATATGCTTTTTTTGTCATCTAGCTATGCTACATTCAGTTCCGTCAGTCTGCGCCTACAATTTCTAATTATCATTTTATCAACTAATAAATAATCTTTTGTTGTCCTACTTTGTTTCCTGCATCTTTTCTGTTCTGGAAGTAGATTGTTACTTTCCAGATGATTGTATAACTCTTCTGCCAAGACGTTAGTCATAAGCTTGCACATTACTGGTAAACAGGGTACAGGTAGAAAATTTGATGCTAAGTTCCCTTTCAAGGGATCCTTGAAGCATAGCAGCGTTCGTCCATCTAGGGAGGGACGTGACCTTGCTGCAGGCAGTCATCCAGTTGCGCAGCGATCCTTGTGTGCAACTGTGTAAAGTTCTTCAGTCAATAGCCTTGTATTCCATCCAGGCCTGGTCTTTTCCAGTTTACTATTTTTATTAACTTCTGTCTCACTGTATACAGATTAATTCTGACGTCTTTTTGTCTTGGTACAGTTTCAAGTTGTCTTTCTACCTTTGTTAGCCACTCTGCGCTTTCTTTATGCTCTACAGACTTCCACAAAATTCTTTACTTTCTTCCACATCTGAAATCAGTTCCCACTATTTCCTCGAATAGACGCCTTCTATTCGATTGGATCAATCTATTCTATTCGAAACCTTTGTATGTAGTATCTTTTCAATTTGGCCTTTAATGCTGTCATCTTTTGTGTTAGTTCTTCATGTATTTTTCCATTTCTTCTAATTTGTACTGTCTATTCAATTCTCTGCTTACTACCTTATTCTTGAGCTCTCCTCTCATTATCCTATTCAATTGCCCCAGTTCTTTTCGTGTCTTTTCCAGCTTCATTCGTATTCTCTTTTTCCAGTTTGGTTCTTTCTTTTCATTTGCTTTTATATCTTCAGTTTTTCGCTTGTAGCATACTATGTTAGCTATGACATTAGCAGCAGCTATGATTAGCAGGTTTGTTTCACTGATGTTTTCTGTTTTAATCATGCCTAAAACGTCATTTACTTTGCCTATGGCTTTCCTCACTTGTTATGCATCACATATTCATAGGAAAAGTTTACTGGTGTCTGTGGCAAGTATATTCCCCCTGGATAGGACACAAGTCTATCACAAGATTACTCCAGCTATTTTACCTCGCAACATTTCTAAAATCCCCTTCTCTTCATCATTCAATTCTTTTGCAGTACTTATTGTCATTTGCCCTTCTAGATCGTCTTCATTAGTTACTTTATCAGTATTCTCTGGTACTCTACGGTTTCCATCTATTTTACGTTCTTCATCTCTTACCCCTTCGCTACCGCTTTCTGCTACTGCTGTTTCATTTTCCTGCTCTTTTTTTAGTTATGTTTTTCTGAATTTCTTCAATCTCTACTTCCGTAATCCAGTCATTCCTATGGATTGTTCTTGCTTGATCTATTAGTCCCTCACTTTCTTTAACCATACTGCATCTCCATTATGATTGACTGGTTTATCCCAAATATTACTCCAGAACTTTCTAGTTCTTCTGCATTAGGTTTCTCACCTTCAGTACTTCGTTCTCCACTATTTATTTGATTATGAAATCTCTCGCCTGTCTCAAATAATCTATTCTGTTGATACTGATCTACTGCTATGGTACGCTGTTTCAACTCTTCTATTACTGTCTAAAATCCTTTCTCTTTGACTAATTATCTTTTCTCAAGGGAGGTTTTGTATCTTGTGTTTCCTAACTTGTTCAGTTTCCAGGCTTCTATTCTACTCAGATCTTGTCTTAAAGTCTTCACTTAATTTTGTAGTCTCCTTTTCCACATTTGCTCCTTTTCATCTTTCCCTGTGAGATATCTAATCTTCTGGTGACTACTGCACCCTCTACATAGATCAGTAAGTTAGTGTTTCCTATATTTATAGTATCTATCCTACTCATAACAGAATCTTCTTTCCTAGGTATTTCTTGCAGCTTCCTTCAGTTTGTGCCTTTTAATGCTGACAATCTTTTTCTTACTTTACTTATTACTCCCTGCAACTCATCTAAAATCTTCTCATCTTCCTCACTTAAATCACTTAAGTCACTGGTGCCAGTTGTCCCTTCCTTATTGGTAGCGCTATTATTATTTTTTTCTTTTAGGTTCTTCTTTGGTTTGAGCTGTATCTCTTATGTTGTTTGTGTTTCCTACTGCCTGGTCCTTCTTTTCCAGTTTTCTTGTGATCTCTCCCACCTCCAATTCTGTCATCCACATTCTTCTCCTAATAGCAGTAACTTGATCTACTAATCTCTGCTCAGTCACTTTAAACATACTCTTCTCAACCCAAAGTGTTTACATCCGTTTTCTATAGCTCCTTCTTTTAGGTCTACTTTCTAAATAGTATTGCATCACTATCCTGTTTTCTTCGCTGATCCATTCCCTCCTATTTACTCTATTATCTGCTGATGCTGTATTAGGAAAACAGCTGCGGTCAGTCTGCATCTTTACTGAACCACTGCCAAGCGAGGGGCCCTCCCGTAAAAGTCCAGCTTCATTTTCGCTGTTACAACCAGAGTTTCTTCGGAAACTTCTGTCTCTCATAAAATGATGTAAGATAACGGTCGTCGCCAACGTCATCACCACTATTATTTCTCGACATCTGATAGTTTCAAGCAATTTTCTATTGCATCATTTGTTGCACCTTTGTGCTGGTGGGATGATGTCTGCTGCATTTTTTGGCAGGGTATTGTATTGTATCAGTATATTTTGTTATGGGGTTTGCTTTGATTCTTCTGTTATATTAGTTTTTGTATTGTGTGTTGTTTGTGCAGCGCAGGTTGTGTTCTTTGTCGGACATCGGGCTTCTATGGCACATGTTCATGTTGGATATTTACGGTATGAGTTTATTACTGTATGTTTTTGGAGGAGTGTTGCATAGTAGTTGGTGTAAATCATAAATAAAATATTTCATAGTATTTATGGTTATCTGTCCCCCGTTCTTTCTCTTTTGATCGGTATTATCATGGGTACATTTTTATAGCGTTTTCTTAACTGAACACCGCCCATGGACATGTGTTGATGTTTCTTTATAATTATAATTGATATATCAGTGAGAAACCGAGAAGAAGCAGCAATGTGCATATATATATATATATATATATATATATATATTATATATATATATATATATATATATATATATAGAGAGAGAGAGAGAGAGAGAGATAGATATATACATATATATAGATCTTGTATAAATATGGTTGTATATGTTATTAAAATTTAAAATTAAAAAATTACTCAAAGGTTTGCAGTTTTCGTAGTGAAATATTGTTTACATATTAGAAATATGGTTTACATTTTTACATGCATCATGCTGCTGTCTAAGAGGAAGCTATTTTTTTGTATATATATATATACACGCCATATAAGAAAAATCTTTCAGTTTCCTGTGACAGCTTACATTAAAACATCGTTTTCTTTCATTGTTTTTGCGGATTCTTAATTCCTGCTTCGTGATGGTTTCAGATTTGATCTATCTTCTCGGCAGCTCGCTGTCACACGTCCGTGCTGTTTCGTATTCGCTGCATTATTATCCTCATCACCATCTTCATCATCATCACCCTTATTATTATTATTATTATTATTATTATTATTATTATTATTATTATTATTATTATTATTATTATTATTATTATTATTATTATTAATATTATTATTATGCTTATTATTATTATTATTATTATTATTATTATTATTATTATTATTATTATTATATTATTATTATTATTATTATTATTATTATTTATTATTATTATTATTATTATTATTATTATTATTATTATTATTATTATCATCATTATTTAAGACGTCGCACAGCATCCAATATTGTGATGTTGCTGATTGAAAATATCGTGTCTACCGGAGTATGTGTATCTGTCAAGTCATAACATTATTATTATTATTATTATTATTATTATTATTATTATTATTATTATTATTATTATATATTATTATTATTATTAAGTAATGAAAACTCACAGCATATTTTTCTGATGGAAAGTGTTGGCTCTCCATAGCCAGCAGACTAAGGTGACACTTGTTTACCAGTCATGCTTCAAGAAACCTGCGAAGAATTCTTGCATTCTCAAGCAATACTGATTTTTGTAGGTGTTCTACCTTCATACTTGCACTAATCTTTTTTAGCCATGCTGGTTGTTGAGTGCTAATACTTCCAAGTGCACCAATTACTATTGATATCACGTCTACTCTCTTCATTGACCACACCCTTCGTATTTCCCACCTCCAATCGTCATGGTTGTTTATTTTTTCTTCTATCACATTGATCCTGTTGTCACCGGGGCATGTTATGTCGATTATCATGCATGTTCTTTCTGTTTTATTCACCACAGCAATGTCCGGTTTCCAATGTCTGGTCAGGTGATCGCACTGGATCATTACATTCCACAGGATTTTGCAATTCTCATTCTCGGTGACTTCCTCTGAGGTTTTCTCATACCATTATTATTATTATTATTATTATTATTATTATTATTATTATTATTATTATTATATTATTAGTATTATTATTATTATTATTATTATTATTATTATTTATTATTATTATTATTATTATTATTATCGTTGTTGTTGTTGTTGTTGTTGTTGTTTTATTATTATTATTATTATTATTATTATTATTATTATTATTATTATTATTATTATTATTTCTCTTTATCACAGGTTTTGTTGGAGCTCCTGGAGTCATACATGCTTAGCGGGCTACCTGTAGCCTACGGTACCTATACTATCCATTATTTTCAGCTATCTAATGCTTTCCTGATTATTCTGGTCGTGCCAAGGAGGCAAACCTCTTGTAACAGTTCTACTGAGTACTCTTCTTCTTCTTCTTGTCGGTCGCGTTTTTATTCATTTTCATTCATCATATTTATTTTTATTGCATATATACTTGCTGTCCTGTTTTCATTCCAAATGAGCAACATAAAATTCATGTTTGTCCCACAATGTAAAAAGAACGTTTCGTTGTTAGTCTCATAAAACGGCCACTTCAATATAATCAATCACATATATTGCATAACTTTTCATCATTTACATGCATTAGAAAAGGAGTGGCACTGAAACAATTGTAGCTAATGATAAAGATGTGCTAAATTCAAATCTTTGTGTTCTTATTTGGATTATATGTTTCTTGTCGTAAGACTTACGCACCGCTCTTACCAGTCATGTATCTAGAATTTTTGGACTTGTAGATTTGCAATTTTTCTCAGGATTCAAATTCAAGAGTGTAGATAGCCATTGGGGAGAAACACCGATTTTCTACCCAACCTCACACACACACACACACACACACACACACACACACATACACACACACAGACATACACACACACACACAATTTTTTAACTATATATAAACACACAGTCTTAAGGAATGAGGCAAATTAGTACAAGATCTGATCAATAAGTATCCAGACCAGTGCTATAAAAACAAAACTACAACATGTACCAATTTAGCATTTATATTCTTCAAAGTAGTCTTTTTCGGAAGCCACACACTTAATCTAACGCTGTTTCCATTGATGGAACCATTCATGGAACTCAGTTTCTGGGATAATCAGCAGCTGCCTCGTCGCATTTACTTTGATTTCCTCGACGTCCTGAAATCTTCTTCCTTTCAAGCGGGGTTTGATGTTTGGAAAGAGAAAAAAGTCGCAAGAAGCGAGATCTAGGGAATACGGTTGCTGTCGGACCTGGGGAAAGGTGTGCCTAACCAGTGTGCCTAGCCAAAAACTGCTGCACAAGCTGCGCTGAATGGGAAGGTGCGTTGTCAGTTGAAAGCAATTTTGGCAGAAACTCGACCGACACGCGTCTCATACCCAAATATTCAGTGATAATGGACTGGACTGAACCGTAACTAATCTGCACATTCTCTGATAACTCTTTCCTCGGTAAGATAGTAGTCTATGGTAAGTTCTCTCTGGTCAATTTTGACTCTGATGGTTTTGGGTAGCAGGCTACTCATTTATTAAACAATGACTAATTGCTTGTTAATTTATTGCCTCATAGCTGAGATTACATTAAGCAGAATTAAATGGTCATTCACAAATTTAGAAAATAAAGATATTCTAGCTGATATTCAATGCCCCCACCCCACCCCAGATGCTTTCACTGAATGGCATCAGAAATCTAAATACAGAATTTTCTGTGAAGTGCTAAATAGAAATTTAAATACATTGGAGATATACCTAACGCTCAAAGTGTCACTATATTATGCAATATAAGCGACAAGTTGTTTGATAAGAAGATCCACAAATAATACTATTTTAACTCTCAAGAGCTCTAACATATTTTTCTAAAGTATATTTTTATATAAGAAAATATACCACTACATAATTTTACTCACTAAAGTATATTAATTAACCTCAGCTCGTTGAAGCCATTTTTAATGAGTTTTCATGTTTCTGGTTGGATGATAAAGCTATTGTAGGAAAAACAGTCCAAATATTATGTTGGAAGTCACACATAAAAGCTTCAAAAGCAGATACGGCTTACAACCACTGTTTGGTCACAGTTGTTATAGAATGTTGTAAAGAATGATGCCTGAAGTTATTGAATAATTATGATTTCTTTATTAGTCATAAGGCTACAAATTTATACTTTGCAGGGTGACGTGTAATTACGTTATGTTCAGGTCTTTTTAAGAACAGTAAATAAGATAAGCAAAATGGCATGAATAGGGATTTGGATTCAGTGATCATGGATACAGATCATGGATTCAAGATCATAGATTCAGAGCTTACTTCTTGTTATATGGTGATGCCTACGTACATAAAGTATTAAAAGTGAAGCATAAAAAATTATATCTTGTCTACATATGTTGATATGTGTAATGCCAAAATACTTTGTCAAAATCGGTGGAGCGCCAGAGAAAAAGAATTTGTAGTATTTAATTCTGTTCCACAGGTCAACTTTGCCTTTCATTACCAGTAAAGTACCAGTAAAATACTGAGATTGATATAGTCAATTGTCCCCATCCCCACCATACATTTGTAGAACAGTAGCAAAGATGGAAATGATATAAAAAGCTACTGTACATATTTACAACGTCATTACTATTCATAGTTACTAAGGCGGCGAGCTGGCAGAATCGTTAGCACGCCGGGCGAAATACTTAGTGGTATTTCGTCTGCCGCTACGTTCTGAGTTCAAATTCCGTCGAGGTCGACTTTGCCTTTCATCCTTTCGGAGTCGATTAAATAAGTACCAGTTGCGACTTAATCCGTTTGTCTGTCCTTGTTTGTCCTCTCTGTGTTTAGCCCCTTGTGGTTAGTAAAGAAATATGTATTTCGTTTGCTGCTACGTTCTGACCTCAAATTCCGCCGAGGTCAGCTTTGCCTTTCATTCTATCAGTGTCGATAAATTAAAAGTTTGTGAATGCATGTTTACATTAACGTAAAAAAATTTTATTTACAAACGAATTCTTCTGTATATTTTTATATACAAATTAGTAAGTTGATACACACACACGTATGCACGCAAACACACACATACACACGTGTATGTGTGTATGTGTGTGTGTGTACATATATCAGTGTGATTTGGATACATCACAAAATTTGTTATTTTTTAATTAGTCCCTACTGCCAAGATAAAATGAGAGAAGTCATTGTTAATTTAGTAAGCTAGAATACACTAAGTTGTTTACTCTGAAGGGAAGTTTTACTGGACATCATAATCTAGAAATATATTTAAACACTTCTGCAGCATTGCAAGTAATTTGTGTTGCAGATCGTCTATAGAATTTATTGGATTGTTACCAGAAATATTTGTGAAGTTTTTTTTCTCTTCAAAATAAACACCAGAATGATTTGTAAATTTAATTTTGTAAACCATCTTAGACTGATTCTTAGTGTAGGAAGTCGGAATATATTAAATCTAAATCTGACACATTCTATTTAGTAGTGCCGTTATACTGGCTTAGCGAAGAATAATTGGTTTAGAGAGATACCTTGTACTATCTACAATTGTTGAGTGACGTTGTCTCTGAATAATCGTTTCTTATGCAAGAAATAATATACAAAATAACTATTAGTAATAGTAACATTTTTCGATTTGATAAACGTTTCATTTTACAATAAATAAATAGATCAATCGGAATTAAATATATCACGCAAGTCAACAAGGAACTGAAATTTCTTTTCTTGTCACGTACAAGAAGAAATGAAACACAAAATAGAAACCTAAAGATTTATTGTTAGTATTGAGAAACGGAGAAATTTAATAATAGTCAGTTACAGAGAAAAACAAACAAATAGAAATTATAAATTGAAGTTAAATTTAATGATATATATTCAATATGTTGAACGCATCTCATCGATAAATGTTTTTATTGTTAAAAATATACGTATCTGTTAGAATTTATCACTTACTGATATTGTGGTTCAAATGTTACAAAGCTATGCACATCTCCAATCAATCAATTAATTAATTGTACACAGGGAAAATAATTTTGGACATAAAATGCAAAGTCTAAAAACACAAGAATACAATATGAATTTTGAGGAAACTGCGTTGGCAAGAATGCTTTAGAAACACTGATATATTTGACATTAAAATATTAATGTCAACATTAATTATATTAATAGGTAGAACCAGTAGAGCGTCAGACCAAAAGACATGGATACTTTGTTCCGATTTTCGCCGAAGTCAGTTTTACCTTTTCCCTTTTGAGATAAATTCTATAGACTACTCTCGGCACAAATTGCAATTTTGCAGAAGCATTTAGGCATGTCTCTGGTTCATGATATCCAGTGTAACATTTCTTCATAATAAACAGCTTAGTGCATTCTAGCTTGTTAAACTCAGGAGAATCTCTTAGGTGTCCATAAATTCGGATTGTCGACTACTCTATGGGTGAAAAACCGGTTGTTTCATTTTAAGGTCCTTCGACGGAGTGTACTCAAGCAATGGGGCGGATGGAAGTGAAAAAGGAGTGAATAAAAACCACCATTTTCATTCCTTTAGGAAGAACAAGACGAAGAACAAGAAACTAATAATACACACTAAATAGATTGCTATTTTTGTCTTAATGCTTCAGTCATTTTTTCATATTGGATTTTAGTGAATTTATCAGCGGGGTTTTTTAAATTTAAATAAGAGTGAAATTTTGCCTGTAGATGGTTTTACCACTTTTGGTGGGAGAGTCTTCTTTGTTAAAAATCCATTCCATTATACATCAAATAATATATAAACAACTAGTACATGACCGTTTTTTGATATACGGAATAAGTAATATTTGCTTCATTGAAATGTAAGTATATCTTCAGGAAAGAATTTTGCAGTAGATAAGTAAAACAACGTTTACATAAAAGAAGCATTTAAAAGAACAAAATATATATTAATTTTTATCCTTTTATTACTTCTATTTGCAACATTATATACAACATTAAGGCGGCGAGCTGAGAGAATTGTTAGCATCCCGGGCAACATGCTTTGCGGTGCTTCGTTCATCTTTACGTTATGAGTTCAAATTCCGCCGGGGTCGACTTTGCCTTTCATCCTTTTGGGGGCGATAAAATAAGTATCAGTTGAACACTAGGGTCAATGTAACACTGGGGTCGAAGTTGGTAGTCTTGTGCCAAAATTTGAAATCAACATTACATACAACATTCCCCAAATAGAAAATTTGACAGTCAGGCGTCTATGTAGGGAATATTTTTCGTGATTATAACAATTTCAGGATCGGAATGCCTGCGACATCTTCTTGATGTAGTATATTAACTTTCGGGAGCAAAACTCTCTATGTGCGAAGGTTCCCCAACTCTATTGAGAGCAATATACAACCGAACGTTTGTGAACACTGTTGTAAGGAGATAAATGTCACAGTTTTGTAAGCTTTGCTCTTGATTTTTTGCTTTGCTTATTGACATGGAGAATGTTACACTGACAGGGAATTGACGCCGTTTTAAAGTGAAGGAAAATCTGTATCGGATGGTAACAGGTTGATATGGGAAAATCAACAAAGCAAGTCTTACGTTAAAACCAGTAATTTTACTTGCTTTTATGAAAGTGACAGTTGCAGATTTCTTGAAAATGGGTGTAAGAGATTAATCATTCAACTATCTTTCTGAAATGAAGGAAGAAAAGGAACTAAGGTGGACAGATAGTGCTTGGGAATTTTGGGTATTTGCATGTTGGGAAGGAAGAAGGAAGGAAAAAAGAAGGAAGGAAAGAAATAAGGAAAAAAGAATTAGTGATTCAGAGGGAGTGAGTGAGTGAGAGAGAAAGAGAGAGAGAGAGAGAGGTATAAGGGCAGAAAGAGAAAGACGGAAAAAGAGGGGGTGGGAGAGAAGAAGAAAGAGAGGGAGAGAAAAAGAAATAGTGAGAAAAAGAAAAGTGAGAAAGGGAGAATGAAAAATGAGAGAGGTAGAAAGAAAGAAGGACAGGCAAATGGATAGATAGACATTGGTATAAATAGATAGTTATGCAGATAGAATTTTAGCTAACTATCTAAATAGATGACATTTATTTTCAAAAAAAAAATAATAAAAGGAATTTATTATGAATAGTAAAAATAACGAACATTTGTTTGCTTTTCTCAAGAGAAATTTATAAATTTGGATCAACATTTCTGTTTACTTTTGTAATAAGTTACTTCAGTTAAAATTGAAATTTCATAATATTCAGTAGTTGTAATTTAATAAGTTAACTAAATGTTATTGAGAAATGAAAATAGTTTGCTAAGAGAAAGACAGAGATAGAAAAAATACTGTAGACATATTGGTGTGTGTATATGTGTGCATGTTTGTATGTGTATATACACATATACATATATACATATATATATATGCATGTATGTATGTATGTATGTATGTATGTATGTATGTATGTATGTATGTATGTATGTATGTATGTATGTATGTGTGTATGTATGTATGTATGTATGTATATATGTATGTATGTATATATGTATATATATGCATGTATGTATGTATATATACATATAATGTATATATATATATGTATATACATATAATATATATATTGTATATATATATATATATATATATATATATATATATATATATATAGATGGATAGGTAGATAGATGGCTATATATATATAGATGGATAGGTAGATAGAGAGGACTGAAACAGAGAGAAAGAGACGGGGAGAGGGGAAAAGTGAGGGGGAGAGAGAGTTGGGAACTGAACCGGAAGTTGTGTGACACGATAACAAATTTCGCACAGTCATAAAACTATGGAGATTTCTGAAATGAAACAATTATAAGTACAAGGTAATTACCAGTTCAAATATGCTTGGGGCATATTCGAACCCGTAAGAAAGCCATTCATCGTGTTTTGTCATGGAGAAAATTTCTCGGTGTAGACAAATGGTATAAATACACGAAAATTAGCTCGTTGCGTCACCTGTCCAGATTGTGAGATGCTAGCATTTCAGAGTGGTCATCTCCTCGTCGGACACAGAAACCGGACAGGGTGCGCTGTGAGCAACGCTGTTGAACTAAATAATTAACTAGCCAGTCAAATATTTGCTGCATTCTTTCCTAAACCTTCCCTCATCAACAACTACAATTTTTAGTCTCTTGTTTTTCTGTAATTATTTCCCCAAAGTAGGTCGGCGAGCTGGCAGAATCGTGAGTGCGCCGGACAAAATGCTTAGCAGTTCCCCACTATTATCAGTCCATCATTAAGGTCGATGTAAACGACTTGTTCTCCTTCTCAAAATTACTGGCCTTGCATCAAACATTAGAATGAATGATTCCCCCACCCCAGATACAAGATTGTCTTCATTTTCTATTCACCTGGAAAAATATCTTATGAGAGAATGTGTGTGTGTGTGGTGTGTGTATATGTGTGTTCTATTGTATTTTCGTGCGCTGTTGTGTGCCTTGGGTGCCTTTTCGCGTGCGCAAGGTCATTTACCCCTTCCCAATATCTACACGTATTCACACGCACATACACACATGCATATATATATAGATATAAATATTTATGTATATATATATATGTATGCATGTATGCGCGCACGTGCACCTCTTCCTTTCTCTCCCTCTCTCTGTCCTTGTATATATATATATATATATATATATATATATATATAATATATATATATATATAATATATATATATATATATATATATATAATATGTATATACATATATATATATCCCCTTCTTGTTTGGTAATTTTTTAGTCTTATTCGATTTCCCCTTTAAAAATTTTGTTTGCATAATTGCATGCATTTATATTGCAAAAAGCCATAGCATTATCATTTTGTGAGAATAAATGCTGCCAATGTTTACTTTTCATTTAAAATATCTTGCCATTTTATATTTATGCATTCCTAGGATGTTAGTTTTGGTATCTATGTAAGGAATAAAGTTTTATTATTGGTCTTTATTAGAGGTTTTCCTTTTCCAACAGCGATTTCATTTTGACACACTATAAACAGTGGTCAAAACCCCTAGCTTCATTTTCAAGATTACGTGTAGCTTCTAAACATTTTATGTATAAGTTAGTAATCTAGCAACAGTGCAAAGATGTCGGCTGTGTAGAAAAAGGCCAACAGTTTAAAAAGTAAAGGATTGTGATATGGAAAATAGCGATAGTAAATTAAAAAAAAAAACGCTAATTTCGATCGTTGTCTTGGTGATTGAGAAAAGGATATAATAATAATAATAATAATAATAATAATAATAATAATATAATAATAATAATAATAATAATAGTAATAATAATAATAATAATGATAATAATCAGCTCTTGAAAGACTGCTGAAAACTTGTGGATACCTAAGGTTACACATAATAATCAGCTATCCACAATTCCTGTCGGGAATAAGACCGAACCTGAGTCAAACCATACTACTACTACTACTACTACTACTACTACTACTACTACTACTACTACTACTACTACTACTACTACTACTACTACTACTACTACTACTACTACCCTGATGCAGTACCAGGAAGTGGTTTTCATGGCTCCTGATCATAACTGATTGAACGTGTCATCATGTATATTGTTTTGTCTTGGTATAAAAGATGGGCTACAGCAAATATTATGCTGAATATCACAAATTTGCGTTTCAATTGTTTGACCATAACCAGTTGACCATGTCCCTTAGTGGCTGACGATATGTGCATCTCTGATCACGAGCAGAAGTAGTGGGAGAGCATCATAACCATGTGTGGAGAGGAATTCTCTGGGGTTTGGATAATTCACCTTTGGAAACATGGGTGTTTCGTTCAGCATCCTTAAACAATCCTTATTCAGGGACCTTTTGATCGGGATGGGCTACTCGAGCTTAAGAAAATTCTAACTGGACACCACCTGCAAGGCCATGTGCTGCTTATCTTGATATGAGATCACCATGTCACGAACGTATGGTTGTGATGCATGTGGCTGGTGTAGACGGGTAGACATAATGGGTATATTGGGGTTCGTATATTTTACCTCAGTGTCACTTTCATAGCATGAAATCCTTTCTATTATAAGCACAAAGCCTGGAATTAGGAGGAGGGGGATAGTTGATTACATCGACGCCAGTACTCAACTGGTACTTAATGCAAGATTCCAGGAGTTACAACAAAACCTTATATATTAATAATGATAATAATAATAATAATAATAATAATAATAATAAATAATAATAATAATAATAATAATAATATAATAATAATAATAATATAACAATAGCTTCAAATTTCTGACATAGGGCCAGCAGTTTATGTTTTTAAAACGTATATAATATATATATATATATATATATATATATATTATATAAGTTTTAAAAACATAAACTTATATAATATGTATATATATATATATATATATTATATATATATATATATTATATATATATATATATATATATAATATATATATATATATATATATATATATATATATAAGTAGTTGAATGAATTATCTTAGTATGGATAATTCAGTTAACCGATACCTGGGTAGCAAATTCACGTAAGAAAAACACGGTTGAAGCTACATGCCAAGGGCAGAGATCACGTGCTTTCGTGTGGAAATTTGTGTGTTTTTTTTAATACAAATAAATGAAAGAATGGAGTTGAACGACGATTTAACAAAATTCCTTTATTCTCGACATATGTTTCGAAGGCTGCATATTCCTAATTTCGAAGGAATAAGGGGTGCATTATACCGCCTTCTCATCACCCTTGTTTTTCCTGATGAGAAGGCGGCACCCCTTATTCCTTCGAAATTAAGAATATGCAGCCTTCGAAACATATGTCGAGAATAAAGGAATTTTGTTAAATCGTCGTTCAACTCCATTCTTTCATTTATATATATATATTTATATATATACCATTATTGGTGAATTGAAGAAATGGAGCTGAACGCAGATTGAACAGAAATCGTTTTATTTCATTCTACACGTGTTTCGAAAGGCACAAATTACCAAAATCCGATTGAATAATGGGACCATATTGTGTCTTTCTCTTCAGGAAGAAAAAAGGAAATCCGTTGGAAAAACAAAAACAGAACAGAGGCGGAGCAAAAACAAATCGAACTATGCTCCTAAGAGCCCATGGCGAAACTGTTTATCAGTGTATGTTGAGAACCGGTGGCTGAAGAATTCAACGGGTCAGGCATCGGTCAATCATGTGGGTGAGGGTGTATAGATGTTCTTTGTGACCGAGAATAAAGTTCTGACTATTTAAGGAATATTGGATGTTTTATAAGGGGCGAGAAAAAATCTACTTAGAGACGTGTGTGTGTGTATACTGTTCTATATATGTGTGTGTTGGTGTAGGGGTAGAAAACATTTTTTGTGTACGTGTGTGCGTTTGATCGTTCGGCTGTCAGTGGCTACTGCCGTGATAACGGACTCAGATGTCTTCACTTATGTAGGGGCATCATCCTCAAGATTGTCTTTGCGTGTCTCCAACCATTACGCAACTTTTCGGGACGTGAACAAGCGCCAGACCACGGGACTCAGTAAGCTAATATGGCGACTGAAGGATACGAACTTAAGCTATAGGCTGGAATGGTCAATTTTGTCGGTGGCCCTCCCATTTGATAGGGGCAGAAGACAGTGCAACCTTTGTGTCTCCGAACTCTTCCATATTTTGTTTGCCAGAGGCCGGATGGTAAACGGGCTCTTACAGTCGGCTTTTCGATGCCCCCATTGGCGGCGTTACACTTATCTGGCTTTTAAATAGCGTTTATAAATAATACCGGCACCCATAGCCCTTGGTAACAAATTCTGAAATAGCCTTTAAGATATCTACGATTAACCACTGCAAGGGGAATTACTCCTGTAAGACAAACGGGGCTTGGTTTTTTCACAGCGGGGGAGTTTCCTTGACAAGGCAGGCTTAGATGAACACACACACACATAAAACATAATATATATATATATTTTTTCTTTCTGCCACCCAACGGTTATCACGGCAGTAGCCACTGACAGCCGAACGATCAAACGCACACACGTACACAAAAAATGTTTTCTACCCCTACACCAACACACACTTATATAGAACAGTATACACACACACACGTCTCTAAGTAGATTTTTTCTCGCCCCTTATAAAACATCCAATATTCCTTAAATAGTCAGAACTTTATTCTCGGTCACAAAGAACATCTATACACCCTCACCCACATGATTGACCGATGCCTGACCCGTTGAATTCTTCAGCCACCGGTTCTCAACATACACTGATAAACAGTTTCGCCATGGGCTCTTAGGAGCATAGTTCGATTTGTTTTTGCTCCGCCTCTGTTCTGTTTTTGTTTTTCCAACGGATTTCCTTTTTTCTTCCTGAAGAGAAAGACACAATATGGTCCCATTATTCAATCGGATTTTGGTAATTTGTGCCTTCGAAACACGTGTAGAATGAAATAAAACGATTTCTGTTCAATCTGCGTTCAGCTCCATTTCTTCAATTCACCAATAATGTTTTAATTTCAATTATCCGCACCAACGCACGGTTGCAACGCCAGATGGTTGTACCTCCAACCGTGCTGTTTACTGCTGTGATTTTTGCTACTAAGGTATCGGTTAAACTTTTGATTAATCTACTACAAGATTATTCATCTTTCTATTTCACATATTTATATATATATATATAATATATATATATATATATATATATATATATATATATATATAAATATGTGAAATAGAAAGATGAATAATCTTGTAGTAGATTATAAATATATATATATATATAATATATATATATATATATATAAATTATAAATATAAATATATATATATAATATATATATATTATAAATATATATATATATATATATATATATATATATATATATATATATATATATTATATATACATATGCATGTACATACACATACATTTATGGAATTATGTAAAAGATACGCGCACCCACACATTCACACTTGTATAATCTAATGTTCATACTGTCACACTGTATCCCAGTACCCAATACGATTCACCATTGCTTGTCGTTGTTTCCACCATAATCTTCCGATAAGCAGAGGAACAGTATATCTGTAACAGTAGATCCTAGGGTTGCAACTATTTTGTTCGACTAACTTTCTGCATGGCTTAGGTCTTCTCAGTCAGAGATAATTTGGAGTTATGTACCAACAGCTACCACTGATACTAATGTTTTGTAGGAATGTGAGGTTCGTTGATTCATCGATGTCAGTGTCCCGTTAATGGAGTGCTGTAACTTTTTGTCAATATTCAAGATGTTAACGTTTATGAGTTTCTATGTTGTTGCTGAACCTGCTAGAAAATCAATAGAACCCTTGTTACCAGGTGCTAATATTTAGTCTATGCTTTAGCTAAAGTATAAATTACAGATTTGCCAAGAAAACAGGACGAGGAAAAGGCTTCTATAACAATGGATGTGACATAGTCTTACAATGAATAACTGTAGATGCAATAGTCACATATCTGTACGTCTAATAACCAGTTACAGTACTGAGGTGAAGTTATAAAATGATTAAATATAAATTTTCATGAAAATGTATTATATATTTCTTGTGGATGCCGTAAGGGACTCACGGGAAGCCAATGATATACTGTATATTTCCCGGGGTGGGAAAGGGTGTGAAAAATAGGAAGAGGAACCAAATAACGGGAATGCATTGGCTATTGCGATAATTCATAATATGATCTCAGATTCCGGGATTCTAGAATGTCTGAAAATATTTGGTATATATGATTGGGCATGAAATTATGCTGAAATAAAGTATGAGTCCCTAGGTAGCTAAATTAGAAATTGATCAAGGAACGATGGGGAAATTGAAAAAGCAAGTGATTTAACCCCTTATATGCAAAGAATATCTAATGAGGTATGATTTAGACCGAAGTCATAAAAGACTGAAATATTTCTCATTAGAGGTGGTCTCAAGCTGTACTTCAAACGTAATTGAAAAGTGTTGAATTCATTGATTAAGTCTTTAGAAATTCAGTCGACATTTTAGGATACAGCCTCGTGTTAACACACATGTCATCCTTATTATAAAGACTGGGAAGAGGTAAACCCGAGGGAATATTTGAAGGTGGGAGGAAGATATGGTGGAAGATGAAATATTACGTGGAGGAAGGATTCAAGAGAAGTGCCCCACCAAAACAAAAAACAAACAAAAAACTTATAATTAATTGGCAGAAATATTATAAGAAGTCATATATGTGAAGTCAAATATTATGCAACTGGTACAATGTTGTTGGAAGTTAGAGGGCAAGAAAGCGATAAAACAGAAACGCGAAGATGGAAAATTAGAAACCCCAACAAAAAGGAAAACAAACTGATTCACGGACCATTACTCAGGCAAATTAAAAAACTCAAAAGAAAACAACAATAGGTTTGGCTGAGAGATAAGAGATTAACGGAGGAACAGGAACCTATTTTTAAATAATTTAGAAGAGACGTTGACTAGAAGAAATTTCGTTGACTGTAAGATATTAATTCTTGTACTTTTGGCTAAATAGATGAAGCTGGTAATTTTATAATGTGTGGACGAAACACTATCTGCATATAAAAGAAGTCATAGACAAGAGAGAGAGAGAGAGAGAGAGAGAGAGAGAGAGAGAGAGAGAGAGAGAGAGAGAGAGAGAGAGAGAGAGAGAGAGAGAGAGAGAGAGAGAGAGAGAGAGAGAGAGAGACAGAGAGAGAGAGAGAGAGAGAGAGAAAGAAGGGGGGAGGAGAAACCCAAGGGAGTTGTAAACGATTTTATTTAAAGTAGATGAAAATGGCATTATTACCAGGGTAGAAGCTGTTATTTAAAATTACAATTTTAAGAGCCCATTGCATCTATGAAAATTGAACATACAATAGCAGCACAGAGGATAAACTAAAAATGACGAAACTAAGTCATGTTATAGATTTTGATATAATGTAATTTTAGAGTCGACGCAAAGGAAACAGAAAATGTTGAAAAGTATCTGGAATTAGATGTAATTGGAAGATACATCTGTTGTTAGATGTACTGGCAACAAAACCAGAAGTTGTAATCCTCTGTGGAACTGTTATAACGCCCACTCCAGTATAGCAGTATAGTTACTTAGACACGTAAGACCACGACTATGACCGCCTACTTTATACTCTCTACTCATATTGACACTGACTGACGGTATAATGACAAGCACATACCACGTGAGAGGAGTGTTTTGTTATTACTATTATCCCCATTACAGTTGTTTTAAGTCCGAGTGACAGCGGAATGACATATGGAATCAAGACATAGCGAGTTGCGGAAAACTGTTTCCATCTATTCTATGAGAATCATTCGCAACGCTCTTTAGAGTTAAAAAATCTTATCACTAAATCTCAGGATATGAATCATCTCAAACTGCAATCCTCTAGAGACCCCACTCTGTTCACGCTTTTTTCCATGTACAAGCTTACATATGCACAAGATGCTTTTTACCCTTTCTGGATCCGTAAAATAATGAGCCATTCAATATAATTAACTAGTTCCTAAACCAGCAGCAGCAGCAGCAGCACCACCACCACCACCACCACCACCACCAACCCCACCACCACCACCACCACCACCACCACCACCGCCATGATCATCTTCATCAGCTCATAGCTTTGTTGGTCAGGGTAATCCTGGATCTGCGAAGTTCCTTGATTGACCGTAGTTGGAGTTCCTGCTGTATTACGAGGACTATATCCTTCTTGTTATCACATACTTTCTATACTATGCAAACTTTAATCGTATTTCACTGTCTTTCCCTGTCGTTTATGTAAATTTCCACACAAATTGTTTTCTATCCTTGTGATGTTCCCTTATCTATACCCCTGTGGCTAATAATAGAAATTATTATTACTATTATTATTATTATTATTATTATTATTATTATTATTATTATTATTATTATTATTATTATTATACAATTGCTCAACTTTTGATAGTTTGAAACAAATTTCTACTGCATCTCCTGCTACACCTCCGTGTTGCTGGAGTGTGTGCAGCATTGTGTGTTCTTTTCTGCTGTTGGGAATGTGGGAACTCTTCCCAGTACTGGATTGTGTTAGTTTTTTTCTCTTGAGGTATGGTGCAGTCTTTTACTGTATTACTGCGTGCATTGTGTGTTGAGTGTGTAATGCATTGGTTACTAAGATTGCTGGTGGGAGTTTATTTCACTGGATAATTGCTGTATAGAGTGTGTCTTGTGTTTGTGGGTTGTTTCGTTTAGGTTGTATTATTGAATTGATATTGTCTTGCGTAGGATGTGGGATGTTCCTAGTAGGGCCATTTTTTAAATAGTGTGTAGTGTTGAGGATCCAGGTATAGCTTCTGCGTTTTTGTTCATATGTTTTTAATCATGCCCAACGCTCCAATTATTATTGGTATTGTTTTTAACTTCATGCCCCACAACTTGAATACTTATTATTATTATTAGGGTGGTGGCGATGATGATAATGATAATGATGATGATGATGATGATGATGATGATGTAGTGTTTGAGATCATTACAAGAAAGCGTTAAAAGAGGTGAGTGTTGCCGTAGAGTACATTTCAAGCAGCGGGGTTGATAAAATTGATAGTGCTATCCCATAAAATGTGTGACTTTTTGCCCATGTTAGAAATACTAATTAAATATTATTTCAAGTTTGAATATTTTCAGTCTTATACTAAATATTACTCACCTGATCTCATATTAGCTGCCGAAGCTCGTGACATTAACGTTGTTAGGCATACTGAAAAGATAAGAAAAGTAAACGCAAATATTAAACGTGTAACATTTAATAATAATAATAATAATAATAATAATAATGATAAAACAACCTAGAAAAAAGGTGGAAAAGGGTTAATATCAATAGAAGAGTGCGTGGAGTTAGCTAGAGTAGATATAGACTGCTATGTAAGTGATAGTGAAGAAAGTTTATTAAAAGCTGTTAGAGTTACAGACATAGGGAAACCAAAAACCCAAAGGAAGTTAAAAATCCAGAAAAAAGAACAGAAATGATTTGACTGGCAGGAAAAGGCGTTGCATTGTAGATTTTCAAAGATAGTTGCAGCAGATAGTTGTAGTGAGAAATGGTTATGGTTGCATAAAGGAAAGCTGAAGAGAGGGACAGAAAGTTTGTTAGTAGCTGCACAAGATCAAGCGTTAAGGGCTAATTGGATAAAAGCCAAGATAGATAAAAAACAATTAGATTCCCAGTGTATATTACGCAAATCAAAAGAAAAAAAGCGTTACTCATATAGTAAGTGAATGTAGCATGCTGGCACAGAAAGAATACAAGAAAAGACATGACAATCTAGGGATACTAATCCACTGGGAACTATGTAGAAAGCTTTGCACATACTAATGAATGGTATGAACATGAACCTAGTAAGAAATGTAATATGTTGTGGGACTTTAACATTCAGACAGACATGGTAATAGAAGCTAGAAGGCCTGATTTGGTAGTAGTAGATAAAGAGAACAGAAAGTGCCAGATATTTGACTTCATAGTCACAAATGATGAAAAAATTAATATGTGAAGTATTGAGAAAAATAGCAAAGTACCAGGACATAGCTATTGAATTACAGAGACTACGGAAAGTGCGGGTAAAATGTATACCAGTAGTTATAGGTGTTTTAGGAACTATCTCTAAAGATCTGAACAGATGGATAGAGGACACAGAGACAGTTTAGTACAGCTCTAGAAAACAGTGTTATTAGGGACAGCTAGAATACTTAGGAAGGTTCTTGGCATCTAAGGTTACTTGTAGCCCGATGTTAAGATTTCTTTCTTTTCCAACAATCTAATCTGTTGAATGTATATTTTGTACTTATGCTGAAATTTCAGCGAGCTTACCTGCTTCCTCTTCGCCCTCTCTCTCTCTTTCCCCCTCTCCTACTCGGTATTCAGCCACGATGATAGGTTGGCCATTTAACGGCTCACGAAAAATGTTTAAATCTTTTCTATTCCTTCAAACTATGAAATATTACTGTGTGTGATTCAAAGATTTGAGATGGTTTTTAGAGAATTGTCTACATGTTTGCTAAAACTTTGAGATATTTATAGATTCTTATATTTTAACTACGATGTGATGTTCCATCGATAGATTCCTTTATCGTAAATATGATGTGTTTTATAGATAGATTACTATAGTTTTGTTAAAACTTTGAGATGTTTTTCATAGATTTCTATCTCTTAGCTATGCTATGTCCAACTTGTCGTCGCTCCTCTTAAAAATTGCCTCCCATAATGATAACCACCGCCAGGCCTGTCAACTATCAGTCCAATCAAACAGCCTGTATTAGTAGACACAACAAGCCTGATCTCTTATTTAGCGCCGCAGCAACATTAGCTAAACCAACAGCCGTAAATCTGCCATCATTTGTTGTCTAAAGAAATCAGGGGAGACAATATTAAGACCTCTAGATCTTATTGTCATAATATAATTATAGTAATAATTGTGAAACTATAGTAGTAAACAAGTAAATAATAAGGTAAGGATTATTGTACTAATGGTGGAATTATAATAGTGAACAAGTAAATAATAACACAGAATGAGTAACAAGTGACATTGTGAACCTTCGTAGGGTTCTTGAAGCATGACCTGTAAACAAGTGTCAGCGGTCTGTGGAGAGCTGAAACTTCCTATCATACTCAGCAAATTAAGCTATGAGTCTTAATCACATAATAATAATGGTTTCAAATTTTTCCACAAGGGCAACCATTTTGGAGGAGAGGATGTGTCACTTACATTGACCTCAGTATACAACTGGTACTAATTTTATCGACCACGAAAGGATGAAAGGCAAAATCGACCACGGCGGAATTTGAACTCAGAAGTTGCAGACAGGCGAAGTGCCGCAAAGCATACAGTTTATAGTAATTTCTAGGATAGAGTGTATACATATATATATATATATATATATATATATATATATATATATATATTAGAAATATTAAAATTACTAAGTCTCTCTAAAGGAGATTACGGCAGCGTTACTGGATATTAATAGTTATCGCCATACTAAATATGGTAGTCTATAAATATAAGACTAAAGCTGTCGCTGATTAGCTCCCCTGTTCGAAGGTTTGTAATGGACGCAGGTTCGTGTGTCAAATAGCTAGCTAGAGGCGATTGCCTCTTGGAGCTAATCAGCGACAGCTTTAGTCTTATATTTATAGACTACCATATTAGTATGGCGATAACTATTAATAAGTCTCTCTTTTGCGTGCACCAGTTTCAGAGACTTTGGAAAGGAAAAGAATACTACTTTCCCTCTGTGACTAAGCTATAACAATGTGTGTCACACTGTTCCGGATATCATTATATAGATATAAAACTGATCTCTTTTTCAGGTCATATACTCATTAGGTTAGTGTAGCGTACATAATGCAGTGAGCATCGCAAAAATCTAATTTGAAATACCATTATGGTGAAGAAAAGGCAACATCAGCTAAATGTAAATACATTTTCATCATTTAGGCAGGTGCAGGAGAAATATTCGGGCAATTCCTGGTCATATTAGACTTTTGTAGCAAGTATAAGCTTTACTGCACTTACCAAGTAGATGTTCAATACTGTACATGAGCAAGCACAGAAAACTAGTATTTAAAAAAAATTAAATAACTTAATCAGTAAGTATATACTTATTATCCTCAAACATATTGAAAGAAATAATATAAACTCTTCAAAACTTCAAAAGTATAGTCATAAGTTGTTCTCTGATACATTTTAAGATCTAATTCTTTTTTTGTATAAGTGAAAATAGCAACATCGATGCCGAGGTAACAAAAGAGGCCACTACTTAGTGGCTCAGCCTAGTAGAAAGAGAAGCCTAATCTGCTTTTTCATTTTTAAAAAAGGAAGGACACATTGGATGTTGTTATCTTGGATACACTATTTGAATAAGAGGTGGTGGTCATGGCGGAAATGATTTTCATCATAGATCGGCTCAATCAGAGTTGACTTGAGGCAAAACGATAACAGCAATGAAAACAAATATTTAATTTGATCCCGAAATCCAAAATAAAGACATTTATGCAGAACTCAACGATGAAACAATATCAGTGTAATATTTGTTGTCAACAGGCTAGCAGCATTTTAGGAGCAGGACAGATAAGATTAATTATGTTATAACAACTGACAGGTGAAACAGCAAGAATTGCATATTTTGTGGAGGTTGGGTATGCGGTGATGAAACTTGCATTAAAGAAACAAATAAATGGAGAAAAATATGTAGAATCGAAAGAAAATCCAACTAAGTATGATTCATAAACATCATTAATATTATAGATTAATTTCCATAAGGCTATGGCAGTTGCCGGAAATTAATCGAGAATATTTACATGACACTGGTTGATTATGTATGTATGTATGTATAATATAATACAAATATATGCAATTACACACACACTTTCGTATGTAGGTATTTGAGCGTATAGATTTATATTCAGACTGTTCTTGCATCAAGAATAGTACTCTACCGCAAACATAATCTCCGTAATAGTATAATTCTAACCAAAATATCCACTAGAGTAATAAGTGAAATTAACAACCTACCTTCCAATTAACCAACATTTTAACAATATAACAATGTAACCAGCCAATTAGTCAGCAAAGAGATAATCAGCGCACAAAAGACTTTTCGTTTTTTATATCTTCCTTAGAATTTAAGCTAGTTTGGTTTTACCAGAATCTTGTAGCATAGACGTTAGTTTGTTTCCATGGATAATGGATATAAATCTTCTTCTTCTTCTTCTTCTTCTTCTTCTTCTCCTCCTCCTCCCCCTCCTCCTCCTCCTCCTCATTCTTCTTCTATTGGTCTCATCCATTGGACTCTGTCCATGCTGGAGTATCGTTAAGAGTATAGTCGTTTGATTCGACCCCCACCCCACGAACATATTTGACTGGTATTTACTCGTTTTCGACCTCGGAAGAACTGAATTGCCAAGTGGAGCCGAACAAGACTCGAATTTAGAACTGAATACCACGAGGCATGTTGTCCTATGTTCTTGAGAAAGTGTCCTCCAACTTTTTAACAAAGCAGTAATATCTAATAAAACACACATCTTGAAATAGCTTATGAGATATGATCCATAACGATTTTGATACGTAATATAAAAATTTTCTTTTTTTTTATCTCAGAGAAGATGCCTGCAGATATAATGAATATTTCAAGTTTCATAATCTTGACTGATGCAATTGCCAAATCAACTATTTTACTCATATTTTTATTTGTCATTTACTTTACCATCTTAGTTTCTTGTATTAAGAATACAGTTTTTGGCTTTTATTTTTCAACAGTCCATAGAATAGTACGACTAACACATTGCTTCAGCCAGCTGTAATTCTTCCTCACAAGTGAACATTATCAAATGAAAAAAAAAATGCTTTAAATCAACTAGAAGCTTAGTTTTTCTTTACAATTTATAGTCTGTAAAGTTATATACCAGCAATGTCTATAAAATAAAAACATATCTTTATGAGAATTTTATGCCACTGTTATGAGTAATGTCCAACCATGACCATCTCGTTTTTTATTAAAAGAACATATAGAAAATTACATTATCAAATGTATTTTGTTATGCAACGTAGTAAGAGCGTGATTTCAGGAATGTTTAACTGCTATTTCTGCTTTTGCCATTGTTTATGATGTTGATGGTTATCCAGAGTAATTATCTTGTTTTACGCATTATGGATAGAAAAGTCAACCAACATCAGCCCGAGAGTGTAGCTTGGTAACATGTACACGGCTTTCGCAAATCGTTTAAGGTGCCCATGGAGTTGGGAGCAGACACAGAAGCCCACTCACCCACTTACCCTTCCCTTGACCCAGTAGAACATCGAAGATGTGATAGCTGAAGAGACAGAGGGCAACATCATCACCCTTGGACAGAGGGCAACATCATCACTTATTTATAGCTGAGTAGACTGGAAGTAACTTGACATGAAATACTCTGTTATAAGCACAGAACGCACCACTCGGTCCTAAATTTGAACTCATGACCTTACTATCAAGAGCCGAACACTATAGCCACAAGGCCATGCACTTTCACCTGAATCATAGATATTCATACAACTGTGGATTCTGTAGATGTTGCTGCTGCACAAGCTCCCAAATGGATTACAAACTAACATGTCAAGACTTGCGTTGCCATGGAAACATTGAACATTGACAGCATTAAAGATTATCCAACTCACATTCCAGCATTAATCTTTCTTTCATTCTCCCCGTTCCCACGTCTAAAGAATACTGTCAGAATTCCAATCAAAAGACTTTAGAACTTTACAATAATTGTTTCAGTATTTCCAATCTCCTGTATTGATGATTGAATTGTTCTTTTTATTGGATGTGAATGTTCCTAGCTGGCATGATTCGGAGGTAGGAAAGACCATTGCCTTCGAGTTGTCCTCGATTGTTATTTATGTTGTTATTGTTATTTAAATTGTTGATTTTGCTTTCAAGAAATGATGCCATTGATGTATTGTGTGCAGACAATATATCAATGAGACTGTAAATTATTAATACGGATCTCTTAACTCCAATGGCATGTAACGAAGATCCGTTTCTAATTCAAATATGATCTCTGTAGCATAATCTGAAGTTATTGGAGTGTTGTGAGCATTCGCAAAGTTGTGTCTGTTTTTGTTGCTAATGATGCTGATGATATTATTGGGTTTTAAATAAAAAAAAGATAAAAACAATAAAGCAATAAATTAAAATCCTCTGATCTATTTATATATTTACCTGAGCCATGTTCTGGGCTGCAATAATAATACATTATATAAGTTTCTGGAAAACTTAAAGACCTAAGAATATGAACAGTTACAAAATATTCTTTAACCCTGTCAGTGTTACCAAAAGGTATTTTAGAGTAAGTTAAACAAACTTACAAGTAGAATAGTGTGCCCAAGAAGTGATATTTGTCCTATGTCGGATCACCGAAACTGCTATTGAATGTCAAACAAAAGTATGTTTACAACCAATATTTTTTTTTTAGCAAGAATAGTTTCCTTTCATAAGTATAGTGAATGAATTAGTATGGATGAAGTTGAAAGTGCTGAGGTTAGGATTTTCTCCTCCTACTAAATATTTACAATATAGTTTGACACGGCAAGAAGACAGAGAGCGACCGAGCGAGTGAGTGAATGAGAGAGAGAGAGAGAGAGAAGGGGGAAAGGGAGAGAGAGAGAAACTCCACATATGAGTAAATTTTAAGAAAAAATGACAAATATGTTTGATATAAGGGAAGTATACACTTCTGTTGCCTGTGAAAGCAGATCAAGGGAGGAAATGTACTTATGGAAGGCGATCGGTTTGATTGATCCTTACTGAAGGACTGTACTCATTCTCTGACTGAAAGAAAGGAAGAATTATGAAAACAGTACAAAGTATGTTTCAGAACAGAAGCAGTATGTTTCTTTTTATTTGTTGGTTAAAAATGAAAAGATTCATCCTCTTTAGGCTTATCTACGCCTGAAGATTAGGGTAGCCGAGTTAAGTTAATGCAACTAATGTTCAGTCTATTATTGCTTGAGATTTCTCATCTGAGAGAGGGAGAGAGAGAAAGAAAAAGGAGAGAGAGAGAGAGAGAGAGGAGGAAGAGAGGGAGATAGAGGGAGAGAAGAAGAGAAGGAGAGAGTGGAACGAAGAGCCAGGACAAAATTTACAATGAATGGAAGTAATTCTAGGGAAAAGAAATTGTGTGTGGATGATGCATGTGGGAGAATGCTGGAGAAGAACGCAGGGTTATGCCATCTGCATAAAAGTGGGCGTTACTGGAGGTGGCAGCAAGTAGATCTTCGGTATATAAAGAATTAGAATGAGGGACAAAGCCAAACCCTAGGAAACACCAGAATTGATTGAATGTGGAGTCAAAGAGCTCCGTCAGCACATGCTGCAACAGGACGATCGGATAGGAGTCTACCGATCAAAGTGAGCACGAAAAATAGGTAGAGGTGTTAGAGCCGGTGTTTGTGCTAGGCCTACTATTTATTAGTAAGACATACTAGCTATTACTAATCATACTACTCACTTTTAACTTCATACAGGCAAAATGCTTCGTAGTACTTAATTACATTTCTCTACGTCCAAATTTTCCTGGGTTCGACTTCATGTTTCGTAGATCGATAATAAAAATACCAGCAATATGCTAGGGATGGATTGTAACGACTATATTTCCTTCCTACACAGTTTCGCTTTGTAGTAACGCTAAACATCAATAATGAAACCGATCGTTTTGTTTCTGTTCTTTGTTACTATCGCACTCTGTCTGATAGATCGCCATCTGTCTGCCTGTTTAGATATTTATCATTATATTATTGTCCGTGTCTCTACTCTTTCTCACTTCTCTATCTGTCTGTTTGTCTGTGTCTGTTTGTCTCTCCACACGCACACGCATGCACACACACACACACTCATAAATATACATATATACGTATGCCTGTTTGTCTGTATGCCTGTCTATGTGTATGTATGAATGTATGTATGTTATATCTATATTTGTGTACGAACTTGTATTTCTTTCAATAAATTACTTATGTATACAAACAAATATACACACATATATAAATCTATGTTCATATATGTACACACGCATATAGACACATATATCATACGTTATCTATTAATATCTCTTCCACAACACTATATCCCCCTTATTTTCTATGACGCAATCTTTCCTTCTCTTTCTTTGTTTCTTTGTCCTTTTTAACAATCATAATTGCCTCTCTGATATATTCAACGTTATTCAAAAAATGTTCTCTGTATACATCCTGTTTTTGTTTCAGATCTATTGAATTATTTGATATGTTCTATTGACATCATTAACATAAGGCAACGAAATCTTTCTCTTTATTAATAAAATACACTCGCTAATAAAAACCACTGAAACATAAGCAACTACATGCACTTTAGAGAGTATCTATGTTTGCATACATGAAAAAACAAAACAAAACAAAAACACACACACACTCGCAAACTCGCGTGCACACATACACATACTATAGATTAGGAACACAAGCATGACTTGACAGTGAAATACATATCGGATTTACAAAAATGATTTACATCGACTGTCATCTACGTAACGTATATTAACACTGATTATATTTTTGCTGTTCTTCAGGTCTCTCAGATGGACAGGTTGTTTATTTTCGTTTTATGTGAATTCATGTGTTGCATTTATGAATTCTTCGTTTAACGGGCAATTTCTTTTACCATAACAACGGTTCATCACGCGTTTATTGTCGATATTTTTTCCTCTTTGCTGCCTCCAAACTGACGGGTTCATAAAGGTGAAGCTAATAATTTTTGTTTCATTATTGTCTTCTTTCTGCGAAGTCTGTTGTATTTCTTATAGCGTTCTCTCTATTTCTGTCAACTGAACAAATAAAATGCGATGGGCAATGTCTATTCTGGACATTACTACTAAAGGTAAAATATTGTATTTGCACATGCAAACTTTATAAGAAATAATTTCATTGGTTAAAATAGTAATTTTCTTAAAGGAGGCATAAGACAGGAAAAATAATCAAAATAGAGCAACGAAGACTGTACAGATATCCTAAGAAACTAGGAAAAAGGTGCAAAATCGAGAACAGTAATAATTTTAAATTTTAGCTTTTATCCCCATTGATTCAAAATGAAGATTTAACACAAATATGTCTAATTGCCGGGGTTTGGTGTAAACGTTTATTCTATTTGTTTCTGATTTTTAATGGCGGAGCAAGTTTACAAAAAGCTGCGATTTTTGAGGATATCTTAGATCAATGTGTAAATGTATATCCATTAATAGACACAGAAAACACTTAGCCACTGTACACCCCTCTCTCTCTGTCTCCATGCAGACCCACCCAGGCTAATCTATTTCAGCAGGCTTTGCGCTTCTCACCATCTCTATTATTTACGTCCCAATCAATCCACCAAAGATTGTTATTGATCGTTCATTCACCAAAGCGCAAATCTGTGTCTTTATCATATATATATATGATAAAGACACAGATTTGCACTTGCGTGAATGAACGATCAATATAATATATATATACATATACACGTATATATATATATATGTGTATACACACACACACACACACATATATATACGTATATATATATATATATATGAATATACATATGTTTATATATATACATGTGTATGTATAATATTACCGAACACTCCGTCGGTTACGACGACGAGGGTCCCAGCTGATACGATCAACGAGAAATTAACTTGCAAGTGGTTGAGCACTCCACAGACACTTATACTCTTAATGCAGTTCTCAGGGAGATTCAGCGTGACACAGAGTGTGACAGAGTAGGCTCTTTGAAATACAGCTACTACTCATTTTTGCCAGCTGAGTGGACTGGATCAACGTGAAATAAAGTGTCTTGCTCAATGACATAACGCGTCCCTGAGAATTGGGCTCACGACCTTACGATTGTAAGCCGAATGTTCTATGTATATATATATATAATTTATATATGTATATATATGTATTATAAGATGGAGTCCGGTCAAGGATATTTTATATGATGTTAGGGATGTTGTTTTCTTGGTTCCGGTGTCTCTTGATGAAACTGGACAAGGAGATGAAGTTTTCCTGTACCAACACATGAACGAGTGCATGTATTGCACAAATATTTCCGTTTGTTCGAGTAATGCATCTTGACGTCGTCGGATAGTGGGAGAATGGCTTTATAGATCACAGCCTGTGGAAAATTTTAAACGTTATATTATTACAGTTTGGAACGTGGGGCAAAAACTGTAAGTGTGTGATGGCTTCCTTTATAGCGTGCAATGTAGGAAGCGACCTTATCTAAGCATCAAAAGCAAACTCTGACCTTATGAGAATCCAGGACTTAACGATATATCTGGGTTTTATGGGGAAATGCTGTTTCTAGCTTCCTGATACTAATCAGATCTAGGTTGAGCAGGGATTAAGCTAGATTACGTTTCTCTCCTTAATTTTCCAGGTCTCGGAGCGAGGATGGGATCCTCCATTAACATCAACTTATTTGTAAAGTCACTTCTGATCTGTTACCCTTAGAACACAAATTTATATGTAACCTAAGACCATCAAACAGACAGCCGACGTGAACGTCCTGTTTGTATTCCACGGAGAGTATGTAATAAAAGAACTATTGTTGCTGGATAGCTGAAGCATGCACGTGATCTGAACTGACCACTGGAGGTCTACATGTTCCCAACAAGACGGAGAGCCACTGGTTTGCTTAAGTTAGTGATTGTCTGATCTGTTACCAAAGGCGTGTGTAGTCGTGCATTGTCATGGTGAATGTAAATCATTTTCTGATTCTTGTTCGGTTTCTTCCTCCCGACGGCTTTTCTAAACTCGCTGTTCACGGTACAGCTACGCACTAGAAAATCAAAGAGCACGATGTCATCCCGCGCAACCACTATAACTTTCTGTGCTGATTGTTGGCACTTGAAATCCTTAGGCCTTGAAGAAGAGGTGTGACACCATTCCATGGACTGAGCCTTAGTTTCCAGGTAAAAAAGACATGTTCACGTTCCATCTTCTGTTACTAGATCAAAAAATATAGTGTTATCATTGGCTTCAAACACTTCCAGCAAATAGAACCAGATTTCTACACTTCTCTCCTTCAAATTGGGTGCCAACTACCAACTACTTTGCAGACTCCTATACCCGCAATCTTCCATCATATTTTGCAATGCATTGTGACCACAGTCCAGTTGTGCTGAACAGCTATGAATTATGATTCACCTGTCTGTGAGAATCAATTCGTCCACTCCCTGGCGACATGTGTTAGTAATCGCAGTTCGTGATCTCCCACCGTGCAGTTTATTTTCGCTGTTGATTCCCTCTTTATAATTTTTCAGTCTTCTGTGTACATTATTCTTATCAATGGCCTCACCTCTGTAAACACCCTGTAGTTTTCTTTGGATACCAGATAGCCTGCACCCCCCTTCGTCAAGAACTTAATGACAGCATGTTGTGTCTTCTTATACCTCATTATTTGTCTGTTAAGAAGAGTAAGAAGAGTTACTCTACCAACATGTGCAGTTTGAACGACCTATGTCAGTGCATAAAAATGTTATGCCTACTTTTGTATTACTTTCGGTGGAACCATCATATATACATGCATATATGAACAGACACGCATACACATACATGTATATGTATATACATGCATATGTATATGCCTATGTGTATGTTTCTATGGCGTATTTCTGGTTACTATAAACTGATGCTGGTTCAATTGCTTCAAGCATTTGTAACATCACATGTGTGTAATGGAAATAATAAAAACATGTCTGACCTAAACGAACAATTATTTCACCAAGTACTCTACTATAATCAGTCAATTATAAAGCAATGAAATAAAAAAAGACATCATATATGACCCGTAGATATTCCTTTTAATCATAAAACTACTAAATACTCATTAGATGCAATAATTAGCTTTGAGATATGGAGAATTATAATTTAATTATAGCAATTAGATAATTAAAGAAACTAACGATTTGATGGCTTGTTCACCTGGAAAAAGGCCAAAATTTTGAAATAAAAATGAAGTTATCATAAAGTTTTGGTACCATTTTAGTGTTTGTCAGTAGAGTTAAAACTTGTCGAAAAGTCTTCCCAATGCAGATAAATGGAATGGAACAGCAATAATAAGAGAAAAACAACTACTCCATTATCTGAAGCTCAGACGATGTATGATCATGAGACATTTTTTGATCAATAATTTTTTAAAAGTGCTTTGATGTAGGCAGAACTGAATCCACCTACCGATCTATCTATCTATCTATCTATCTATCTATCTATCTATCTATCTATCTATCTATCTATCTATCTATCTATCTATCTATCTATCTATCTATCTATCTATCTATCTATCTATCTATCTATCTATCTATCTATCTATCTATCTGTCTATCATCTATCTATCTATCTATCTATCTATCTATCTATCTATCTATCTATCTATCAGTCTATCTGTCTGTCTGTCTATTTATCTGCACATATGCATGTAATCTATGTACGTTATAAGTAATGTATATGTGACATATACATGCACACAGCTACACACACACATAGACACACACACATTATACATAGCATGTATATACATATATATATATATATAGCTTGTACACAGCATATATATATATACATATTCATTACGTGAATACACATACATAGTCACACACACGCATACACATGCTTATATTGTGCAAATATTTATGCTTATACATGTATGAATATTTACATACTTTGGATATATATATATATATATATATTCATGCAAATATACATCAATATGAATATATATAATAAACGCATGCATACATATATTTATTGCAATATTCGACAAAATCTCGATTTAATATATTTATCACAAAATTTATTTCGTCAAATCTTTTATATTTCTTTTGACATGATATATTTATATATATTTAAAATATAATTCTTTAGTTTATTGTCTGTAACAGAATTTGGCAACCGTGCCAATTCTGTGAGAAAGGCTATGTTTGGCAACATCCATTCCTGACAACTAATGTATCATGACTCATAGTATCGGAAATAGATTCACATAAGCAGCAAAGAAAGAAAAAATTCCTAATAATACTTCGGAAAGTGAATGAAATTTCTCTACCTGTTTATGTTTAAATTTCAGCACACATTTATGTGAGAAAATATCCCTTTACATACGTACATAAACACATCTATCTATCTATCTATCTATCTATCTATCTATCTATCTATCTATCTATCTATCTATCTATCTATCTATCTATCTATCTATCTATCTATCTATCTATCTATCTATCTGCCTGCCTGCCTGCCTGCCTGCCTGCCTGCCTGCCTGCTTACCTACTTACTTACCTACCTACCTACTTACATGCATACATACATACATACCTACCTACATACATACATAAATACATACATGCAGACATACATATATACATACATACATATGTGATATATGTGTGTGTGTGTATGTGTGTGTGTATGTGTGTGTGTGTGTGTGTGTGTGTTTCATAAAGGCATCTGGCCTAGTAGTTAGAGTGTTTCTCTCACAATCTGGTTATCGTGAGTTCTATTCTTGGCGTGTTGTGTTCTCGACCAAAACACTTCATCTCATGTTGCTCTAATGTTGTGTGGGGACCGGCATGCCAAAGTATAGAGCCAATGTTTCTTCCGTGTGTCGCAAAAGGCGACTAAAAGAGATTGAAGTAGGATTTACACTCCTACACCGTAATACCCTCACCAGCAACGACTACCCAAACGGACCTCATGCCACAGAGGTGTCGTCCGGCAGGAGTAGAGAATCACCAATAAATGGTGGATGCAGCGACGTGCTGGAACAGGTCATGCCTCTACTACTACTACTACTACTACTACTACTACTACTACTACTACTACTACTACTACTACTACTACTACTACTACTACTACTACTATTATTATTAGATCCATCATGGCGTCTGATGTGGCTTTTTAAACCAGACAGTGTATTTAAAAGACACCCACATAGATTGCATAACTGATTTGGACCACCAGGAGCTGCAATTTAGTTCTGATCTTTATGGATCTTAAAATGTCTTTTGGGGCCTCCGTTTGATTTGCAGACCTTGTGGCATACACGGCATTGAACAGTGTTCACAGATATATAGGCAGAGTAGTTGATGGAGGTTTGTTTTTCATAGGCCCGCATATATATATATAAACACACACACGCACACACACACACACACACAAATATATGGGTGTTTTTAAATACATACTTTTGCGCAAAATTTTTGCCCTTTTGTGTACATTTGGATGCTTAGGTTGTGTAATCGGTTAGCACACTTATCACGAATATAAGAGGAATGGGTTCGATTATCATGCGTAATAATACCCATTTTTAAGGTCGAGTAGGTTGGTGTAATCGGTTAGTACACTTATTACGAATATAAGAGGTATGGGTTCGATTCCCATGCGTTCTAATACCCGCTTGAATCTATGCCAAAATATGGTTATGTATGATAACGTATATTTATGTATTGTTATATATTTTCTGAGATGTATTCATTCACATATTTTTCTTTATTCATGTAAAGGATATATCCGTTGTCTTCACCTCTTATTAAATAATACAGAATTATGCTAATTTAAGGAATCTTTAGAAGTAGAAATGTTATCAAATCAGTGCAGTGTACTGTGGATGAATAGCACTGAAAACATGTAAGAAGAAAAATCAGAAAGATAATGTTAATCGTTGAACCAGAGCTAAAAATGGTCTGTAGGTTTTCTGATAATAATGACTATTTCTTAACTTTGTTTTCCTATTTCCTTAACAATTTCTATTTTTGTGTATGCATTAACTTTATTTAGAATACATTTAATTTTATTTCCCGCGCATATTCACATATTTATCATATTTAATCCCATTCTTTCTCTAACAATACATAGCATGGTTAGCTGTCCTCATTCCATTTGCCTTATTTACATACCTTTTGACCACTTTTAACTTTGGCTCAATGATTGACATTATTTTGTTTAATTTTTCTCCTAATGTTTTCAATCCAATTCATATAGAGTAGACTTCATTAAGTTAATAATATTTGTATCGGTTCTAGAGTTTCACTAATTTAACATATCTCCCTAGTTCTTTACAATTTCCACAAGTTAGTTTTATCTGAATTCTATAGCACATAAATCTACTTATCCTTATTATCATAATTTTGTTTTATCAGTCAAATCATTAACCTTTGGAAATATACATATCTTAATATAAAAATATTCCATCATTATAAACTTCCTTTCCGGTTTAACTTAAATTGTGTCACTCTTAACATTAGAGTTGTTAGCAAACCTATCTATTGGTTTTATCCAAACACAGGATATAACGGTCCTAATTTCAAAATATTTTTCTCTCTTTTCTTTCCAAAAATTAGATGCATAACCGACTTATCCAAGGAACTTATCTAAATATAAAATTTAACTGTCGTATTTTCAAATTTTTCTCCAACTCTTTTACAAATTCCTACTTTTTCATTGTTCTTCATTACAACTTTTTACTTTCTTTTGATTCATCTTAGCGTATATATTAGCAACCAAATTTTCTCAATCAGGTCTGAAGAATTCAACAATAACAGTATACATACAACATACATACATACATACATACATACATACATACATACATACATACATACATACATACAGATATACATACATACAGAATACGTCCCAACCAGTCTGGAATGAAGTATAGCTGAACTTGGATTCTTGGTGGGAGAATGCAAAACTTTAATTCATACACTACAAATGATCACGATATTTGGGACTATTAAAATCTGAAAGACCTTCTTAAGGTTGATGAACAAAACAGTTGCAGGCTCAATAAATATCAAAATAAATTGAGGTCAAGAACGCTAATACGTTGAACTGTAAAGATGGTTTAGCAGAAAAGACTCTCGAAAAATGCTCGCTATACTTATTAAGATAACAGTTGAATATATGCATGTATTGATTTTAATATGTGGTCAGTGTTTAGTTTCGAGTGCACTTTTATGTTAATCAACATTATACACTCACTTATATGTGTGTGTGCGTGTGTGTGTGTATTGTTGACTATAGCATGCAGTTATAAAACCGGCGATACAACTGTCACTAGTTTTATAGCTGAGTGCACTGAAAAGTGGATTCAGGGAGTGCTGTGCAACACTTTGTCTACTCAAAACAAATTCTCACACCAGAACTTGTAGGACTTGTAGAAAGATTGCACAAACTTACTGAGATTAGGAAGTGGTCTTACTCGGTCACGAGTTGGCTCACGCACGCACATTCACACATACATGCATATATATATGCACACATGCATACATACATACATTTTATTCTAAGATCTATACATATATAATGGGTTTGTGTGTGTGAGTTAAGATTATAAATTATGAAATGGAAACTCTTCTTTGATAGGAATATTGCAATTTTGCAAATATAAGCTACAGTTATTTAATATTGTTTCATTCACTGAATTTCATATTTTATCAATTTTAATCAGCTTAAATATCAGTAATGTTTCTCTTATCTTCATTTTTTAAAGCAGAATTAGATTATTCTCATCTCTCAAGGTGTAATTCTTGATGAATTAATATTTCTTGGCCTATTAATTAGTGTGTTAAAATACAGTTTTTTTTTTGTTTACTGTCTGTCTATTCTCTTCTGAAAGTATTGTTCTACGACGTATAACTAGGTTTAGCATGTAATTAACTAATTTTACTAGGAATATCTTTATTTGTGTGTGACTATATTGGTATATAAATTTGTTCTATGAATACATGTTAGATATCCCTACTAGAAGGAGATATTTAATGTTTCCGATATATATGTGACTGATGTAAATTTGAATCATCTATATTTGATAATGTGCCGTCTTTCTAATACCATCCTTTTTGAATTTACTTCGATTGAGACTGTCAGCAAGATACAAAAATAATGGAATTTAAAAATATAGATAAAGCTGTCATAGTGATATAGTGATATGAAATTTGTATTGAAGCATACGTATGTGAATTTTATTAACTGAATCACCGTTCTTAAATGTCTTTTTATAAGAGATGAAAGCGGATTATGTAATAGTAAGTAGACCAGCAACATAAGTAAAAAGTAAAGTGTTCGATCGTTTTGTCGTCTCGGCAAGACTCACCTGAAGTTTACTTCTACTCTTTCAAGAGCGACACTTTTGATTAGTAACTTTGTCTCATAAACTAACGAGGAAGCTTCCATATGTATAGTGATCTATAAGAACCACTATATTTATACTTAGACGATTCTTCTATCACTAACTCGATAAGTATAGAGAAGTCTCCGTTTCACTGATAAAGTCACAATAAAACCGAAACATAACCAAGCTTGTTTTCTGTACGTACCGAAATAATTGAAATGATATTAATCATTGAATAGATTTGTTTTTTTCCCCCTCTCTCAGCATAGTAATTTTTTAATAGCTTTTTAATACTTCCTGCATTAAATATGCCAACACAAACTTGACTACTGATATTAAAAAAAAAAAAGAAAACTGAAATTTTCAAAATTGATTGTCGTCTAATTTACAATATCCAAGACATACAACTACATTTAACATAAAATTGTGCATTAAAAAAAATTATTAAGCCTTTTATTAAGCTGAAAGCTATTTATCTCATTATTTATACAACAGCAGAATTTTTTTTTGTCACTAACGACGTGCGTTTCTGTGATACAAATAATGATAGTAGTAGTAGTAGTAGTAGTAACAACAATAATAACAACAACAACAACAACAACAACAACAATAATAACAACAACAACAACAACAACAACAATAATAATAGCAAGAAAAACCTCTCAATGGCAAATACCCAAAGAGAGCTTATAGTGCCGATGTTGACAAAGCCATTACCCAACAATAGTTAGTATCTTCTGGTTTAAAATTTGAAACAGAAGGGTTTATATTAGCAGCCCAAGATCAATGCCTACCTACAAGGAACTACCAGGCCAACATATTAAAGAACGGCAGTAGCCCAACATGTGTATGTAAACAACAACATGAAACCATTGATCTTGTTTCCATGTGCAGTCTGACGCCTACAGAGTATCTCAACAGGCATGACAGAGCAGCACAGTATATTCACTGGGTAATTTGCTAAAATCTGGACCTTCCTCATGATAAAACTGGTGAGAACACAAACCATCTCCAGTGCTTGAAAATGATCACATCTCACTCCTCAGGAACTTTACCGTTCAAACTGACAGAAAGATAGGCCAGACATCACATTGAAAGACTCCAGACAAAAATCTTGCCTCCTCATTGATATGACTGTCCCAATCGACATAAATGTATCTGTCAAGACCTACCAAAAATTGAGCAAGTATAAAGCAAGTATAAAGATCTTGAAATTGGCAAAATGTGGAACCTCAAGACTAAAACAATACCTGTTGTAATAGGTGCCCTAGGAATGATAGCAAAAGGGGTTGATTCCTACCTAGACCAAATACCCGGAAAACCCCAAATGGCAGAAATTAAAAAGATAGTGCTCATGGGAACTGCCCATATCCTACGTAAAATACTATGTAATCTCAAATTTTAAAACAAACTTATAATTTTCTTATGTTTTTTTAAACATTCTCTAGAACAATACTATGCTTCATTAGTTATTGACAGTAAACATCTGAATTGATCGTTTGGTTCTTTGGAAGCAGCTCAAAATACACAACACCTTTGTAATCCCACCAAATTGACAGCATGACCCTTTTTTTTATTCATTTCAGCTTTCGATGTGGTTTGTGTTGGTTTATGCTTGGACCATGATCGTTTTGAATTGATGTTATTGTAGACAATCGATTTTACATTACCAGTTATGATTCGTTTTAAAAAAAAACGTCGATTTCATTGCGTTTGAGATGCATATCACAAATATTGATTCGTTGTGTTAAGTGAATCTCTTTCAATTCATGAGGAACCCAAATTTCGAGTTTCTTAACAAATCCAAGATATTTTAAGTGATTTTCAATTGTTGTATGTGATACATTCAATCTATCTGCAATCTCTCGCACAGTTATATGACAATCAGATTCAATTATAGCTTTGATTCGGTCATCATCAACTTTAGTAGGTCGACCAGAACGTTGGTCAACTTTGAGTGAAAAATCTTCAGAACGGAATTTTAAAAACCATTTCTGACATGTGCGTTCTGCTAAGTAACCAACACCATAAACTTCACATATCTTTTTGTGAGCCTCACATCTTTCTTGCTTTTACGGAAATAAAAAAGCAAAATATGGCTAAAATGTTTGTTTTTGTAATCCATGTTAAAAATGACACTGAACTAACACCTGTAAACAAAATTACGCACAATTTGCTTCTAAAGTAAGCTAAAAGTAACGGCTATCAAATGTCAAAAGGAAAAAATCATAACATTTACAAAAGTCATTCAAAAAAATCGTAACTCTATTTGCGAAAAGCGAAATTACTTTCTTGCTAACCCAGTATACACACACGCGCGCGCACGCACACACACACGCGCACACACATGCGCACACACACACGCGCGCGCACACACACACACACATATCAAAATAAGCAACAAGGAAATCCAGAGGTACTGCAGTACGATCATTTCATGCAACTCCATTTAATTGAACAATGCAATCATTACATCAATTTAAAATGCAGAGCAATCCTCAGCTGCACAAAGACATAGAATTTAATTAAATTAGAACAGATGGACACATTAGTATAGTTATACCTAAAATCTCCAAGAAGTTGAGGAGGTGGACAAAGAAAAAGCTGTCTCCACTCCTCATAGAAGTTACTAAGTTATCAAGAAGATATACACTGTTACAGACTCTGTCTGTCACTGATGTTTTTGTTTTTATGGGGTCAGTTTTAATTTATAGACTAGTTTATCAAATTCTTGTATTTCTAAGGCTGAGAGAACAGAGGGCACTATCTGTTAGGGGTAGGGCTGAGGGAGCAGACAGACATCATAGTTAGTATAGTCATAAAAATCAAGATTTTTTAGAAGCAATATCATGAAGTTTGGTAAAACTTAAAACAAGATGTTAGATGACAAAACATATATATCATACATTCACGTGCGCACACAAACACTTCATACGTCATTTGTATTTGTTTTATAAGATTCTTGATGTGAAATCTTGTGTTGAAACGATATTGTACTGTATGTTGTCAATATATGACTAGAAATATGAGTATTAGTTGCATCTAGCGTTTGTTTATTATCAATTATATAATTAGTTAATTAACTAATTCGTGTATCAAACTCTTTCGTCACAGTTTTGTGACCTTTTCACTGATTTCCCAAGATTGCACTAGTTCTGTATTAGCTTTGTTAAATGGAAATTTGTCTTCCTGCTCCTGGTATTTATGTGTTTTTGTACAGTATATACTGTGCATAATATGACAGTGCATCTATGTGCGTGAGCGAGTTTTTATTGTTAGTTTTCGATTCAGCTTTGGTTTTTGTTTTCATTAATGTATTAGAGCAAATATAATATATATGATATAGTATAACAAATAAACACACACACATACTCACGCACTGGGTTCTCTGATGGGAACCCAATAAGGTTCGAAAATCGATGAAGGCTCTTCATCACTTTTTCAATCTACAAAGTAGATAAATTAGTCCTGTTTTTATATCTACATATGCGTGTGTGCGTATTTGTGTATATATATATATTATATATATATATACACACGAGTAAGCACATAAATGCGGAACAAGGTGGAAAAATAATACTCGAATACCGGAGACCAATGTTATCTACTATATCTCCTGTTCTCTCTGCCCTTCTCTATACATCGGGTAAACGAGACGCCGCTTGGCTGACCGGTTCGCAGAACACCTCCGAGACATTCGACTCGCCAATGACACCTCGGTCTCGTGCCATTTCCGCTCTACCGGTCACTGCAACACCTGTCTGTGCTTGGATTGTTCTTGCACAGGGGTCATCCGGGCTCCCGTTTTCGCCGTGAACATGGATTAATCTTCTCTCTTCGCTACTTTGCGCCACATGGGCTAAACTCTCCTCCCCTCTTCCTCTAACCCGCCTCCCCTCTCCTCTCACCCCCTCACACCTACTTCTTCCCACCCACATCTCCTCTCTTGCTCTGACTCCTACTTCTCTTCACTCCTATTCTCCTCTCTTTTCTTCACTCCTACCCACCTTCTCCCTTCCTCTCTCCCTTCATCATCATCATCCCTCTCTCGTAACCCCACCCCTACACAATCCAACCCCACCTTCCCTATCCATTCCATCACACCCCACCCCATCCCTTACACCCACTCCCCCATACCCCACATCTATCCCAACCCTCAGCCTAACCCACACCCACCCTTACTTTCCCCATTCTCGCCTCCTCCACATGCCAACACCACCACACCATACCACACAACACCACATCACACCACCACGCACACACTAGCACTTCCAAGCCCCACATCATCCACACACCTATACATGCACACACATACACGTCAAGTTCACCAGCCCTCTTCCACACGCATATACATGCTTTCTTATGCACACACACGCGCACCTTCGTTTTAGGATCACCACTACTTTATTATCTCCCCTTCTTCCTAGTTCTCATGTGTGACCCCTCTGTCCGGCATTCGCCATGATAGATCGCTACTCACTACACATTCATTATTTTCTCTCCTTGTTTCTTTCTGTGTTCCTTTCTGTGGAAGAGCGTAGGCTCGAAACGTTAAAGATCCTTTCACTTCCCGAGCGTTAAAATAATACATCTGTTTGTTGTCTACATCACCTGTCTTCGTCTTTTGTTTTTTTTTTGTGAATTCTCCCTGTATATATATATACATACAGACATATGTATATATATATATATATATATATATATATATATATATATATATATATATATATATACATATATATATATATATACATACATATATATATATATTTATATATATTATATATATATATATATATATATATATATGTATATATATATCACTGTATCGATCAGGCTATGAGATGTTATACACTACTGATCGCAACGCGCCTCTTTGCTTTGTTTTACCTTTGTAAAATGATGCCAACGCACAGGCCGATATTGCCCATGAATGGAATGCCAGTCCGTCGCAGGGTTCCCATTTACAGCTGAGTTGAGTGAAACAACGTTAGAAGAAATGTTTTGCTAACAATGTATCGCCTGCCTGGGAATCGAAACCACGATCTTGCGATTGGGTGTGTAACACTCTAATGATTTAGCCACGCCCCTTCCCGCCACCACACACCACGCATACACACATGCATATATGAGGGCGGGGAAAATTATGATTGTATATGTTAAGGCTTACTGAAAATTTGGAAGCGCAAACTGAATGCTCCAAGATTTACAGCATTTTTTTTACCTTAAACTGGCACTGAGATTTATATATCATATGAGCAAGGGTCTTTCAGCAGTTAATAAACTATTTACGTGCCTTTATAGCCATACAGTACATACAGCCACCACACACGCGTAATGTGATGAATATTTCAGAAAGAGATGTTAAAGTGTTATTTTCAGCTGATGAACTCAGTGCGATTCTTCATACAGAGGGCGAAATCAATTTGAACCTGAGATATACACATTCCTTACTTTTGTATTCCACGCAAGGTAAGACTGTTTCTGTTATGTTCATTGTATTGACTGTGTGTATGGTTTTGGAGCGATGGCTTTGTTTATTGCAAATGGTATTTATATACCCTATTGAATCTGAATTTATATTTATATAGAAGCTGCTCATAGGATATAAGCAATATCGAACACACATACACAAGATATGTATTTTGCTAGTTCATGGGTAGGCTGCATTTGTAGGCGTAAGAGAATATATTCTCATCAATGCGCCTCGTGTTAAAACACCTGGGAGTCATAGATAAGCGAGTTAACATGCGTCAAGTCCCGTACGTTCGGATACGCAGGACTGACAAATTACAAAAATGATGACTCATTGCTGTCTATCGCTCCTGAATGGGATCTGATGCGAGTTTCCTCGCTTGTCTATGACTTCCAGATGTTTTAACACCAGGAGCATTAATAAGAATATATTATCTTACGCATCTAAGCGCAGCCTACCCACAAACTAGCAAAACACATACCTTGTGTATGTGTGTTCGATATTTTATATATATCTTGTTTCTATAAAAATAAGGCGCAGGAGTGGTTGTGTGGCAAGTAGCTTGCTTACCAACGATATGGTTCTGGGTTCAGTCCCACTGCATAGCACCTTGTACAAGTGTCTTCTACTTCTACTCGGGCTGACCAAAGCCTTGTGAGAGGATTTGGTAGACGAAAACTGAAAGAAGCCCGTCGTATATATATATATATAATTATTATTTAAGGGAATAAAATCCAAACTTACAAGGAAAAAGAATATTCTAATATTTTACACACACACACACACACACACACACACACACATGTATATGTTTGTGTGTCTGTGTTTTCCCCCTCCCACCATCGCTTGACAACCGATGTTGGTGTGCTTACGTCCCCGTAACTTAGCGATTCGGCAAAAGATATCGATAGAATAAGTACTAGGCTTACAAAGAATAAGTCCTGGGGTCGATTTGTTCGACTAAAGGCGGTGCTCCAGGATGACCGCAATCAAATGACTGAAATAAGTAAAAGAATAAAAGAGTACACACACTCACTCACACACACATATGCATCTCATGTGCATGTATATATATGTATATATATGTGTGTGTGTGTATCTATATTTACGTGGAACCCCCTCTTAGCCACTATTGCTCCTAGGTCTACTCTGACTCGGATTAGTAGCTCCTGTTAGGGTCCCGGTAACGGATCAACTAGTATGTGAACTATTTTGCTGTTTTGTCAAGAGGCTGGTATACCGAGTTGTACAACAGTCGCCATTTTTTTTCTCACCAACACATACTTACTGTTAGCCTGTCTGGCAATGCTACCGACTAGTTGTGGTTGTATGATATCTTACTGTTTTGTTCCATTCTTTCATATCGGTAGTCATTGGTGGAAAGAATACAAAAAGTGTTATGAAGGACTTTGATAAACCAATTAATTGATTAATTAACGAACTACTTAGTTGACTGGTAATAAAGCAGAGATAACCTACATCCGGCGTATTTTTATTTGCAGAATTAGTTTTACTTACGTTTCATTGATAACCATCTTTACCATCTAACCATTTACACACACATTATGCATACATTTTGTTTCCTTATGTTTCCTGCATTACTTTTCTCTAGGGACTTAACTCTTAACGTTAACTCACATCTATTATGTATCCACCATTATAGTTTTATATTACAGTTTCTTTTGTCTTAATTTTGCTTCTGTTTTTCAATTTCTTTTACTTTTTACTCCAATCCATTCCTCCTAACAGCCACTGGGCAGATCCCGACGTCTGGTTACGTATCATATATGTGTGTGCGTATGGGTGAGTGTATGTGTGTGTGTGTGTGTGCGCGCGCGTTATTTTCTCTCCGTTTTTTTCCTCTTCATACTTTTTGTCGAAGAGCGTAGGCTTGAAACGTCAAAGACTTTTCCATTCTTACCGAGCGTTAAACTAATACACCTGCTTGTTGTTCCTTCACCTATCTTTGTCTTCTGTTTTCTGTAAATTTGAACTATATATATATATCTATAATATATATATATATATATATAGAGAGAGAGAGAAGAGAGAGAGTGTTACATTCACAAAATTTTATTTGATAAGTTCGAGAAACGAACGAAAGCGCTAATAATAATAAAGAAATAAAAAGATTTTTTCCAAAATTCTGACGATTTTTTCTTTATATCTATCTATCTATCTATCTATCTATCTATCTATCTATCTATCTATCTATCTATCTATCTATCTATCTATCTATCTATCTATCTATCTATCTATGTATATATATACACCCACAACCACACTCATATCCTCACCATGCAGCAGGGGATCTCAATCCATTGATAACAAGGATTAATTTGTTCGGTCAACTGATTAATCTACTCCCGATTAACGTGTGAGCAGCTGTGCATTCCACAGCCACACGTGTTTTTAACGGAATTCTGGGGCTGAATCAGCGTTGCACTGTGTATGATAATGCCCTACCTATTGAATTACAAGTACAATCCACCCAATGGGCTTGTATATTGTTCCCTCTACCAAATTTTGCTCACAAAATATGGGTTGACCCTAGATTATCGAAAATGACATTCTCCGAAGCTGCCACACAGTGTAATCGAACTCGGGACGGCGTGGTTGCGAAGTAAACTTCTTACCCATTCGGTAATACTGCGTTCCCTCCCCGAGACACACAAATACAAACGCAGGCACAAACACACACGCGTGCGTGCATGTTTTGCGTACTCATGTTTTTATTTTTATTGGATTATCAGTTTTTCTAATACAACAGGTCTGAGAACTCCAAAAGAAAAAGGTAACAATAAGAGATTTTTGAGAGTTCTAAAGTAATTTAACAATCAAATCACGTGAGCTGTTTAGTTTATTATTAAGGTATGTTGGTAATATATATTTTAATGTAAATTGTTGATAATTCAATACGATATGAAAATTAATTGATTTGAACAACAGCTGCAAAAATAGTAAAGAGTAGCTTTCTAAATAAAAGAATTTAAAAACTATTGAAATATTTGCAAATTAATCTTGTTGATATTATCAATTCATCGTAGGTGGCGAGCTGGCAGAATCGTTATCGCGTTGGAAAAATGCTTAGCGGCATTTCTTCCAACTTAACAGTTCTGAATTCAAATGTCGTTGGGATCGAATTCGCTTTTATCTTTTCGCGGCCGATAAAATAAGTACCAGTTGAACTATGGGGTCACTTCAATCGACTTATCTCCTCAACCGAAATTGATGGCCTTGTGCCAAAATTTGGAACCAATATTATCAGTTAATCAAGTTGTGAGAAGTAGATGACGTCAAAGTCTTTCATAAATAACCAATCATAATTGTCGGCTTAAATTCTCTCTATGAATGCTTCAACTTCGGATTCTAAAGGCGTTTTATGTTTCATCGAGGCGATGTATGGTTGTTTATTCTGTTTCCGTTAGTCGATTTGAAAATTAACTGAAGTTGGCAATTTAACAAGCAAATAAAATATGATGGAATCATTTATACTTATATCTAAACTTAAATATTCATAGTACACATATGAACTTTAGTATCCTAGAGTGTTTAAAAGATATTTGTCTTTTTACTTGTGTTGCTTCATTTCAACACAACACAATTTTTGCTATACATACAACGTGTTTACTTAGCAAAACTTTTATGTTGTTCTTATTAAATGCTACAAGCAGGAAAATGTGCGTGCTTTTGATGAATAAGACGAATCAACATGAAATATTTCAACGGAAAGAACTGAGATTCGTAGGGGTAAATTTTGTAAATATTGTCAAAAGAAATACGAAAAAAAAAAAGCAACAACAATATCTTACAAAAAAGAGTAGCGAAAAAAATATGAGCTTTGATTTTGTAATCTTTTAAACTAATAACGCTTCTTATGGAGTAAGGCGGTGAATTGACAGAGTTGTTAGAGCGCCGGAGAGAATTGATATGCTGCGTTCTTTCTGGCTCTCACGCACATGGGTCAACTTTAAATTTCATCCTTTCGGAGTCAATAAAAAAAGAAAAGCATCTGTACTGAGGTCGATTCTTCTCACCCTCTCTTCTTACATTGTTTTGTAATTACACATTATATATATATATGTATATGAGAAAAGTAATACAGTAAATATAAGGAAACACTAAGGTCTCTGTTATTCAAAATGGTGGAATACATACAGACGCTCACACATACATATATTAAATCTATATATGCACAAAACATATGTGATTGTGCTGAGAGGGTACGTTTGTAGGAAGTAGAGTTTGCAAAACTTTAATTTTAGGTTTAAAGGAATTACACCTCGCTAGGCTCTTGTAACTAAGAGCGAAAATAGATTGTGTGAAGCTAGCTTACCGCCAGCTTACTATATGAACAGGAAATCATCAAAGGTGGTACAACGATCCATTAAATGTAATGGGACTTGATTATTTTCTTGCGAAATTTCATTAAAGAAAACCGATATCGAGTAAAAATTGTGAAAGTGATACATCGAATATTCAGATGATTTATAGTTAGTTTGCAGGATTTATGAATAATTTATGTATCTTTTAATTACATAATTAATTATCTTGATGGATGAAATCTCTAAGCATTTAATTTTATTTCTGTTTCTCTAACTGATGCAAATCTTTAATATTGATTCATACATTGGCATATACGATTAAATATTTAGGAATGACGACATTAGATAGTCACGTCTATGTCTTCCTGAATGCTCAAAAGGATGCAAATCATGTGAAATAATGAAAAATAAAAGCAGAAACTTTTTACTAACTTTACTTGATGTCATACTCAAATTAATCATCGATGCTTTGGTTTTGTGGAACATGGATTTAGATATGTGGAGATGCTATAGGGTTTTCATTTGAATGTCTTAACAGAATCTCAGTGTAGGGCACCTTTACCAACATATTCGGACAATTATCTATTTTCTAATATCACGATAGTCATGGTCTTAAGCTAGTAACGCACGAGCGAAGGAGCTTAATAATTATTTCTTTGAAACGTTGGACAAAACCCAAGTGAATATCAGCAAAAATATTGTATGATTTGCAACAACTCCGGATAACGAATGCTTTCCTTTATATCTTCCGGCTTATTACGT
>NC_042998.1:107217701-107230201 GCF_006345805.1 Octopus sinensis | reverse complement strand
AGGGAGAGAGAAAATTATATGTATGTGTGTAGGGTTGTATGCATTATTTATTATGAAGTACACGCAAAACGCCTGTACATGAAGAATTATGAGAAGGAAGAGGTAAAAGAAAATAGAGATAGGCTGAGAGGAAAAGTTATCACTAAAAGAACCAAATGTTTATCGGAGAGTAAAAGACAGAATACATAAACTAGTTGTCATTGCCGGTAGATATCTCTCTGACTTGGAATTCTACAAAAGATGCCTTACGTAGTCACTGAACTTGTTAGATACAGGAGCCAAATCTTGTGAAATCATACATCATTATTTAAAAGAAAAATGGAAGAATATAAATCTTCATGTCTTTTTTCAAACATGGAATATCTAAGATTTCTCCTTTTCCAAGTGGATAGGTTTCACTGTTATTTCTAGCGAATCAGCTGTCCGCAGAAAGTTCCTTTCTGCAACTGTTGGTCACTTGACTGCTGGTTCTCAGAAAAAAACTGATTATTTCTTATCTAAATGTTAAACAGCATTTAACAAATATACATTATAGCGTGTAAATATTTTTAGCAAACCTCAGTACCGTAGACACGTTTTTATATCTTCATTCCATGCAGAAATAAAGTTATGTGGATGATGTACTCAATGTTTGTTTTGCAAATATTCATTGACATATTCAGGAGATAAGCTGTTCAATAAATTCATTATCAGAGTTTGAGCAGTCCAACTGCTTTAAAAAAGAAAACACAAAAAGTACCGATGGAATACATAAAAATAAAATAATTTCATACGTTTGTCCATGTTGTTAATGTCCTATGTTTTGACAGTTCATCACCATACCGTCGATGTTCATCGTTCACGTCATTAGCAACAGATGATTGTTTCTCTTTAAGAACCAGTTGCTGATGTAAAAGGCATTTACACTGAATATGACTCATCTCTGTAAGCCCGCAATATAAATACTATTTTCTTATATATTTTCTAACTAATGTATGCTAGAATAAACAAATTTCTTTTATACATACATACATGTATGCATACATACATACATACATACATACATACATACATACATACATACATACATACATATATACGTACATACACACATACATACACAATATATGTATATGCATATATATATACACATACACATATATGTATGTATATATACGTATAAGTATGCATATATATACGTATAAGTATGTATGTATGAATGTGTGCATATATATATATAATATATATATATTATATATATATAATATATATATATATATATATACGTATAAGTATGTATGTATGAATGTGTGCATATAAATATATATATATATATATATATATATATATATATTATATATATATATATATAGGGCATTGATGAATAGGAGGCAAGATATGAGGTATGAAAACTGAACCCTGGGGGATATCAGACTTTAGGCCAATGCGTGCAGAAATTGCGCAATTTGAGAGGAAACCACAGATCCAAGAGATGAGGAACGGATGGAGCTTAAAGGTAGGTGATTTTAATGGAAGATTGGGGTACCAGACATGATCGAGAGTTTGCTAATTTCGATGGCAACTAGTTGGTTTAATCAAATTTCTAGAGAATGAGATTCATCTAGCAAGTGGCGCAGGAGACAACGTAGGTCTTCAGAATATCTAGTTTAACATAAACCGTACCGGTGATCATTAAGTGAGATATGGGTTAGAGGTGTTGGGAAAGTAGTTGTTAATAGCCTCCATCTCATTTGGGATACATAAAATGAGTGCGATAAGACAGAAGGTTTTTCTTGATAAAGTAACACAGCATATGGCGTGTTTTATCGGTTGCGGTCTTGTTGGCTTGTTTGAACTTGGTGTGTATGAATGTATGAAGGGAAGGGAACGGAAAATTTTGTGGGAGATATACGAAGTGAGTGTGGAAATGAGGTGGATGCAAAGCGGAAAGCGATGGCTGATTATTGAGCCATCATGCTTGAGAAGTAGAAAAGAATCAAACACTCATTTTCACTCATGGCAGACTTTAAGAAAACAATACGATCACAGAAATACAATCAAACTGCATACTAATAAGCACCATCATGTACACAATCAGACTCAATTAAATTTGCCCACGTGTGCTGCAGATGTAGTTCGGTTACGAACTTTGATAAACATTCAGACAACAATTCTTTGATTTCATTTTTTATTTTGCCCGACTTCAATTACTTCAGATATTAGAAACAATATCAACAGTAATAAAAGGAATAACGATATAAGGACGAATGTCGCAAGACTTCCCACGCGATATTGAAGACAACAATAATAGAAAAGAAGGAAGCAAAAGCGAATAGTGACAATAATGCGTAATGTCTCGAAAGCTAATTAAGCAACCTATAAATAGATTAGTAAAAAATGAAAAAGGAAAACAAATTAACATGCACTTTTCAATGATATCAATAAATCTTAGTATTCCTTTTAGCTTTCCATTTTCTGTCTTTAATTTTCCATCCTTTTGCCGTATCAGCGTACATAATGTAATTTCATTTGAACAGTGATCCACAAAAAATTTACAACACTCGTTCTCAAATATTACATTCTGGACAACAGAATTATTGTACACAAGCCCACGTTTGAAGAGCCAGGAAAAGTGCACAACCTCAATGTTTATCAATATATATATATATATAATATATATATATATATATATATAATATATATATATTATATATATATATGCATATATACATACGTCTATGTACATACTTATATCTATACGTATATATATATATATATATATATATATTATATATATATATATATATATATATATATATATATATATATATATATGCATATGTGGGCACAGGACGTCACGAAATGTGTACAACAAAAATACGAAGCACGAGTACATGGAACATGAACTATTCTTTCGAACATCATGTATATACATACATACATGCATACACACATTTATACATACATACATGCATATATACATATATATATATATATATATATATATATATATATGTATAAAGTGAGAGAGAGAAAGGGAGAGACAGAGAAAGGGAGATAGAGAGAGAGAGAAATAGTAAGGTAGGCATAGTTAGGCTTGAGACGTATATTTACATGGAGCATAAAATACAAATTACAAAATAAAGAAAAACAAAACAAAACAGAAGGGAAGAATTATATAAAGGCTTATCTCGATAGCTGTTTCAAGATTACCATAGCTTACGTAATAGGCATATTCATAAGTAATATGTGTATAATGTCATAGGTGTGCCTCAGCGACAAATCCCAATGGAGTTGTTAAAGTAAGTCAGGCGTCCCTTTTCAAAAGCAGAGTGACAAATGCATTTGCCACTCTGCTCGTGATATGTATAATCACTGGGTGATGGCAGTATTAAATAAATTTTGTGTTTTCAAAGATTATTGTAAATGTGTGGTATCAAAAAAGTTGAAATTACTGCAGTTTGCTCTGTGAGTTCAGAATTTAGAAAACGTAAGCTCAATTAGTGAAGTGACTCGCTAGGAAAGAATAAGCATATGTGGCAAAATGAAGTTAAATGTTTAAGCAATGAACATAGGGAAATAACCAGGTCTGCAAACTTGAGAATAAGTTAGAGGCTAAGACAAGATGGTATACTTAAATGTAATATTGATCTCTAATATAGATTTAAATCCATACATTTGAGGGCAGGGCATAGTCGCTTATAACGTCTCCCTCACCTGAATAGTACATATTTGAACCACGACCTCGGAACGCTGAAAAGCAAAGTTGACTTCGGCAGAATTTGAAGACAGAACATAAAAAGATGTAATTAAAGTGGAAAGCAATTCTTTTTTGTTAGCTGCTCTCACGATTTTGCCACCTCATCGCCATTATAATGTTGGTTTCTAACAAAAGTGCAAGACCGTATATTTTAGAGATGGTTATTACTGATTCTGCACACCTCAGTTCTAGATTTATACTTATTGGCTTCAGAAGAATGAAAAGCAAAGTCGACTTTAGGAGGTTTAGAACTAATAGTATTTCAGTGATTATTCGTCCACCATTTAGCTCAGCAGAGTTACACACCTATTAATATTCTCAGCATTAATTCTTGTCCTAATATTTTATTGTTAGACACGAGAAAAGTACTGATCATTAAATTGTAAATCGATAGAAACATGGTTCAAATCACATAAGGGGTTTATTGTACGGTTTGGGATTTATATTTTTTGATTGGTATTTAATATTGTGTGTACATATATATTTGTATTCCATATTTTCTTTATGTGATATATCTGATATCCAGTAATTCCGCTTGTTTAATTCACATCATTTCATAGCACAAACAATCGGATGAGTCGTCGAACATTTCAGTGGTTAAATATCTCACTCAGATTTACTACAGTTGTATTACATTCATTCATCTCCCCTTCTCTCACTGTTTTCCTTCCTCTGTATACTCATCTATGCGTATATGTCTGTCTGTGTATATGTATGTACGTACATACGTATATATATATATATATATATATATATATATATATATGTGTGTGTGTGTGTGTGTGTGTGTGTGTGTGTGTGTGTGTGTGTGTGTATGTATGTATGTATGTATGTAATTTTCAGTTTTATTTCAAGATTTCTTGCCAATAGAGAAACACCCAGTTTCTAACCTAGAACCAAGGCTCCTTCCTTGGAATTCAACATCAACGACAAGGTATTCTTGTACGTACGTATGTATGTATATATACGTGCAGATTTGTATGTTTTGTTTTATGTATGTCTTCTTATGCATATACTTGCATATCTAAACATGCTCATTATGTACTTAAATGATAAGCTTCTGGTAAGTTTTACAGATTTTTACAGTTTCAGTGATGGATTGGATCTATAGTCTTTGAATCAGCTTTCTCCTTTCTGCTTTTGAGAAACCTAATTTCTCATATGTATGTATGTATGTATGTATGTATGTATGTATGTATGTATGTATGTATGTATGTATGTATGTATGTATGTATGTATGTATGTATGTATGTATGTATGTATGCATGCATGTATGCATGTATGTATGTATGAATGTATGTATGTATGTATGTATGTATGTATGTATGTATGTATGTATGCATGCATGCATGTATGAATGTATGTATGCATGTATGTATGTATGTATGTATGTATGTATGTATGTATGTATTATGTATGTATATATGTGCGTGTGTGTGTGTGCTTGTGTACATGCGTGTATATGTGTAGAAGAAGTGAAGCTAATAGATCGATAAATATACATAAATGTATAAATCTCTACATAAGATGGAGGAATAGATATAGCATATGGAAAAGATTCGTAAGGGATTGGCGAATATAATGATAAAAAGAATAGATAAAAGAACTAAAAGATCAGTGTTTGAAGAATGAGAAAATGTGATAGCATTTTGAATAAATGATACCAATACACATAAAAAGACAGAAAAACAGAATAATTACGGGAAGAAACGGGAGGAGAAAGAGCAAATTAATTTAAAATAGTTCAGGAAAAGTAGAATGGTAAACAAGAAGAGAAAGTGGAAGAAAGAAAGAGAAAGAAAAGAAGAGGTAAATAACAAAGAAAGGGAGAGAGAGAAGGCAGAGAAAGAGAGAGAGAGAGAGAGAGAGAGAGAGAGAAGGAGAGAGAGAGACAGGCAAGCTGACATCAGCAATACTGTTATTGAACTTCGTTTTTCGTCGTAATATTTATTGACTCCAAAGGCGGTGAGCCGGCAGAATCGTTAGCAGGCCGCGCAAACTGCTTAGCGGCATTCCGTCTATCTTCCATCCTTTCGAGGTCGATAGAATAAGTACCAGTTGAGTACTGAGGTCGATGTAATCGACTTTTACCCGTCCCCGAAATTGGTGGACTTGTGCCAAAATTTGAAACCAATATTTATAAACTCCAACACAGGTTGATGTGAAATTATTTTATTTATAATTAAGGGAAAAAATAACTAATAATCTCAGTTATAACATAATCTTTAGTAATGCCTATAAGAAAGCTTTTATCATAATTGACTTTTTATTATCTTTTATTTTCCTTAAACATATAGGATGAAACCCAAATGCAAAGTGTTATTGATATAATGAAAATTATGGCGCCGTCGGTCTTCTGAAAAGTTTTCTTTTAACACAGATGTCCATATGAGGTACGTCTGCGTCTGACATTCATCGACGATTTGGCTAGAAGCAAATACATGTTGTGAATGATTTTGAGAGATTGATAACGCCGTATGTTACAAGCGATTTATATACTTAGCAAGGCATACATGTATGGAGAGTGTATTGTGTAAGCATGCAATGCATGCAAATATACATGTGTATGTATATATTGATATGTCTGTATGTATGTGTACATGCGTTTTTGTATGTCAGGGTGTATTGAATTATCCACACACAGAGTGAAACATCGAAGCCACTGTCAAAATTATTATAAACACACACACACACACAACATATATATTTATATACACACGCATAATATATATATATATATACCGGAGTAAACACATTCTAGCAAAAACTGTCCCACGAACGGGAACGTGAAATTCAGAGTAACAGGTTTTGTTGAATTTTCTGCTGCTTTTAAATAAAGTATATATATATATATATATATATATATATATATATACATATACATACACATACGTGTGTGCGCGCGCACACACACACACACATACACACATGTAGGACTTGAGCACCCCGCGAGACTTGGGTTACTATGAAAAAAGAACAACGACTGGATACGACATAGAGTGCTATGGAAAGATCCATGTAAGAAATATCGTTACAAGAGCATATCCGAAGAGGCTATACGAGAATGGCGTGAAAAGAACGATGTCGTAGCAGAATATCAAAAACAAAAGTCTTCCCGAGCAGGTCATTTAGCAAAGTTTACAAACGACAGATGGGACCACGAAGTTGTCGTATGATGTGACCTAGGAAAGAATAGAAGTGTATTGTGACCAGCAATGTATAAGGACATGGTGGTTTGGTCGACAGAATCATATGTCCTGTTTTTGTTACCAACTTTGACCCTCCGCAAATCCCAAACTTTATTTTGGTTCGCGGGAGCAAAGTCTTATATTGTCGTTCAATGCTCGAAATAAGGAGTAGAAGGACAGTCGACAACTGATGAAGGGTAGTTTTTTATGTTACTTGTCTTGTTTTCCATTTGTTTCTCTTGTTCTTTGCGTACCCAACTTTATTTTCGTATTTCATGTTGTTTACATTTTGTGACGTCCTGTATATAGGTATGCATACCTATATACATATATATGTATGTATATATTCATACATATATATATATATATAAACAGCAGTCTGTTTGGTTGTCTGTTTGTATCAAATTACCGTCTACACCTGGTAACAAATCTTCATGAAACTTTATATACATGTTAAACCAACATCCAGTTTGTTACTAGGCTCATTGCAGTTTAATGAAAATCTATAATTGGACGGCAAAGGCCCTAGAAGGGGTCCAGATATAACTCGTTTATTTTCCTTTAACAGCCAAGGGGAAATATCCCATTAATTTTTCTTTATTTTTCTCTTTTGCCCACTGGTCATTTCTCCTTCCATTTATTAGAGTAGCATTATCATTAGAGTAATCGGTTACCAGTGGTTATGTTGTATAAGTACGTGTGCATTCTACATTACGTGGACTTCCTTACAAGTTGTCAGACAAGGTTAGTGATACGATCAATCTAACCCCTGTCCTAAGTCAATATATAAATTTAATGCCATTTCATAGACCTACCTAAGATCTTTCATTTAAAACAAATTTCTATAAAATCTCGCCATGAGTTATGGAGATATCAATACCATAACTTATTTGCAAATTTTACCATTAACGTAGTGTTTCCATGGCAACTGTACAAATGTTTTTCAAAATATTACATTTTATTTGGTAAAAATCAAGTTGAGTATATTTATTTTTTAGTATTTGAACCATAAGGGTTATTTTCGCATTTTACCCAGAACAACCCTTAAACAAGTAAATAGTATTTTCCTCAACAATAGATCCATTTATTTCGGTTAGTGACTTATTCACTAATATACCATGAATGACGATGCCTTTTATGTCACTTCAGCCAATTGACAAGCGCTGCATGAAGAACTTTTCAGAGTTACTTACTTTGAATTGTTATTATCTCATATCCGATTTGCCTATTATTACGTAACATGCTTCACGATTTTGGTATAAACACCTTATTGGTATTTTCTCCTAAGTTCTATATACTCTGGAAACGCATTAAAGCCCTTTTCCGGGCTATTTTATTTTGATACTATCAGTTAACTAATTTGCATGTTACTACGTAGCTGACTTGATGATTTTGGTATTCATAACTTATTGGGATTTCTTAAAAACATGATCCTATGTAAGACGATCGGTATTCTCTGTAAATGCACAAATACCATTTTAAGGGCTACATACGTTGTATTCGTGCCTTTGGATTAGCGAAACAATTATGAGAACGAGGCCAGGGGATAAGCCCTGCTTTTCCGGGAATTACCGGGTACGGCAGCTTATATATATATATATATTATATATATATATATATATATATATATATATATATATATATATTATATATATATAATATATATATAGATAGATAGATAGATAGATAGATATAGTGCATCTGTACAGGCAATGTCGAGTGGTGGAGAGAGTGAGCAGTATAAACATTTGATCACTATAAACAAATCCTGTGTGCAGGTTGTTCAGCAAGAAAAAGCAAAACCGCCTTTCTCCGATTTGAGAAACTACTATTAATTTACATTATTTACATTATTTACAATTGACGGATATTTGTCCTCATCTTGTTTGTTGTTAAGAACAAACAAGATGAGGACACACACACACACACACACGCACACACAAATGCAACACACTGACACAGAGAATATATGTATATATACTATATATATATATATATGTGACAGTAACCTGCATTAAAATATTGTTCCGGAAAGTCTATCATGTAATATCTTATCCAAGAAAGGTCATTCGTTTATTCAAGCACTATAATTACTTGTCGAAAGCGGCACTACTTCCTCAATTGTTTTTTTTAATGATTACTTCTCTCAAATATTAAAGCTGCGTACCACCTCTGCTCAAGACAGTTTGAAACAATTGTTTGTCTTTTCACTATTCCTACAATGACCATCACATCTCAGTACCCTGCACTAAACACTTTACTCAATCCTTTCTGTTGAGAAGCCTCAATCTATCCATATTTTCCCTGTAACGTCAGTTTAAAGATGTTCGTGCTTGACTTCGACTATATCGACCTCACCGATCTAGGACAGTCTGCAAAGATCATGAGCGCAGCTTCTATTCTCTGACTTAACAACAAACAATGTATCAATAAATCGAAGATATATTTGTTATTTAAAAAAAAACCCTGCTGAAATGAATACAAAGCACGTTACTACATGTTTTTAATCAATCTCGTTGATCACTAAAATTACCTAGGATATTATATCAGTATATGTGTATCATCGAAGTGTGGACGTAGAAGAGTGAATGTGCTTATGTAGATATTCAACTCAGCAGCCACATGTCCGGACCCGCATATGAACTCTCATTGAATTATTTAAGGTAGATTACAACCAAATTTCAATAACAACAGCCTGTAAGTGAAGTTCTGCGGGCAGAGTGAATAATGACACATGTAAGCGTTTGGAAATAAAACTTGTTACGATTCATTCAGCCCCATGGTGTTAATATTACAATCAAACAAACAAAAGTCATGCATCATTTAGATTTCATAAAGGTAACCCGGCTGCTGTTGGCGACAGAAAATATTTATTGCTGGGTAATTTTAAACAATAGTCTTCTATTCCATATATTCATTCTCATTATAAAATGCTTCAAATGTAGAGACTCGACTCGAACCAATGAGGAAGTTAAAGTGGTCGCTTCACTTGCTAGAAATAGCAGCCAAGTCTCCTTTAAATAACAAACTTTCATTTTAAAAAAAGGAAAAAAAAACCCCACAGATAATATAGTTATGTACGCCCTTAAAATTAAACAATAGTCACAGCTATTATATTCTAATCATAGTGACAGTTTAATTTATAAAGGTTGATTAAAGTGTGTGTATAAGTATTCCTTTTTGCTATAATCTAAATTCAAGACCAAAAGCAGGACTAACAAAAACTAAAAACACAATAAACAAAAGTGATCAAACGCTGAGAGTTTCGGTCACGATACCTACCAAAGTAAGTTTGTTTGCTATGCATGAAACACTTTGTCTTTGAGTTACTTTCGTAACTTTCATACTAATGCTGTGCCGATATAAAGTAAGATAACAATAATAATAGTAGCAGCAGCAGCAGCAGTAGTAGTAGTAGTAGTAGTAAAAAAAAAAAATAATAATACATGAAGAGAAGTAAGGGTGGACGTGGGCTGATTAGCGTACGGGAGTGCATCAACAGTGAAAAAAGAAACCTAGCAGAATATTTGGTAAATAGCAAAGAATACCTGCTACAGTATGTTGCTAGTGCAGAAGGAGTTAACAAAAATGGACTTGAGAGTGCTCATGAATTCCGAACAAGAACAGCCAATGAGAGAGAAGGAACCCTACTCCGTATGGAATTACATGGTCAATTCCACCGTGAAGCCAACACATTAAAAGACCAGGGAGCATCATGGAGGTGACTCCAGAAGGGCAACCTAAAAAAGAATACTGAAAGCCTGATAATTGCGGCCCATGGTCAGGGAAAAAGAATATATACGACACAAGTGTATCCGACCTCTGCAGAATTTATGGGAACGAAAAGGGGACGGTAAAATCCTCTAGGACTTTGATTTCCAGACAGAGAAAGTGTTAGAGCACCGAAGGCTGGATATAGAAACCTTTACGAGGGACAAACGAGAGTGCCTAATAATCGACGTAGCAGTGCCAGGAGATCAACATATCATAATGAAAGAAAGAGAAAAGGTTGATAAATATGGAGACCCGAGAATTGAGAGAGCTAAGATGTGGTAGCTACGAGAGTCGAACATAAAGGTTATCTCTATTGTCATCGGAGCATTGGGTTCAATACCACCCAATCTGAAAAAAACATCTGGAAACCTTAGAGATACCCTACCATCTAGAAGTATTGCAAACGTCAGCATTATTTGGAAGTGCACACACATATATATGTATGTATGTATATATATATATATATATATATATATATTATATATAATATATATATATATATATATGCATATATATATATATATATATATATATATATATATATATATATATATATATATATATATATATATATATATATATATATATATATATATATATATATATATATATATATATATATATATATATATATATATATCTAGAGTAAAAAAGACCAAGGCAGAACGAGCATCTCGTGAATTTGAAGTCTTACAACTGTTTCTGGTATTCCGTCATCTTAGACAAGTTACGAATATTTTAGAGTGGGAAAATTTATAGTTTACAAAGAATAAAATTCACAGTTTATAAGGAATAAAATAGAAGAATAAAGTAGTAAAATAGAAGAGTAAAGAGTAAAAGTAGTTAAAAGAATATAGACAGGAAAATAATATTCATAATTCATCTTTTTCCAGAGGATATGGAGGTTGGTCGGTACTTCCATGAAGGTACAAGTTTTTTTTATTTAAAATCCCAGATAAATCCAGGCAATATTTTGGTGGTGTTCTGAATGATGTATTCATATTGTAAATATGTATATATAGCGAGGAAATATGATGTGTATATGTAGCGAGAAAGTATGATAAATGGGTTTTGCGTGTGGGTGTATGAGAGAGAGAGAGAGAGAGAGAGAGAGAGAGGAGAGAGAGAGAGAGGAGAAAGAGTGAAGGAGACATAGGATATAGGATTAGAAAACGACCGAAAAATACCTTAGAAATAAGAATCCAGGTTCGAAATTTCCCCAAGACACCCGATGAAGGCTGGAGGGTATATCAGCTGAAACGTTGTGTTAACAACAAACAAGTTGATGACAATTATCGTCAAATGTAAATAATGTAAATAAAGCATTAATGGATATTGACTTTTAAATAGTACTTGTTTTATTTCCTGGAATCTTTTATTACGAGTTTCAGGGTTTGAGACAATTGTGCAGATTCTTCTCGCGAGATTAAAGGGGACATTATTCTTCGTATGTTTGGGATTGCACGAGGAGAACGGTAAGTATTGTTTAGAATCTGTTTGTTTGTAGTGAATATTTGTTTCAATAATTTTATCTCTTTTGATGATTAGTATATATAGGAATGGTAGTTGAGTTTTATTGTATTCCATGGTAAAGATAATATTATTGTTTATTCTATTGATTAGATTTTTGAAATCTATATGTTGTTCAAATGTGTACGTCCATAGAATTAGGCAACCATCTCAGTAACTTTTCTAGTTTTCTTGTAGATATTTGTGGAAGTTCAAACCGTATACTAATTTAGATTGTTCATAGATTTGAACCTCCATGTATGCCATGATTAGATTAGCGTAAGTCGGAA